>NC_054700.1:39729426-39769426 GCF_016097555.1 Gigantopelta aegis | reverse complement strand
ACCAAGGTCTTTTTAATACCGTAACAGCTGGTACAGAGTTGTAGATATTCATAAATTCATTTCAAATTGTTTTATATAGTTACAGCATTACATTCTATTGATTTTGAAGGAAGAAAGGAAGGAAGGAAATGTTTTATTTAACGATGCACTCAACACATTTTATTTACAGTTATATGGCATCAGACATATGGTTAAGGACCACACAGATATAGAGAGAGGAAACCCGCTGTCGCCACTTCATAGGCTACTTTTTTCGATTAGCAGCAAAGGATCTTTTATATGCACCATCCCACAGACAGGATAGTACATACCCAGAGTTCGAGATTAACGGTATCCCGATATCCTGGGGATACCAAAATTTAAATTTGGATACCATGCAGACTTCAAGAACCCAGTATCCCACCAGGATGCCATATAATGTTGTTGGTTTTTTTAATGCTGTGTTTTTATTTTTTGCTGAAACAATGAAAGTCGTCATTTACTGGTGACGTTAAGTAACAGTATTTTCGAGCTTGTACCCAGTCTAATGCTACACTGGAGCAATAGCGGCGTAGCAATAGTCTGGGAACTGCCAAGTCGCTATTGTTTTTGTTGGATGTTTCCTCCATTCAAATTTTATTTGAGATACTGATTCCACATCTGCAGAAAATTGATACAGGTAGGTTTATCATTAGTAATGTTAGAAATACTTATAGATTACTGCTAAATATTAATTTATGTCAGTATTACTCAAAAATAGATGTAGCAAATCTTTTTGCCGATTCCATTTGATTGCGAATTTCATGAATTCTGCGATGTCAATTGCGACTTAGCAATAGACTGGGAATGAGAACAGTGTCATCCAAGTTTGTTACGATGTTATTTATGAATTTCATTTAAGTGGAATACTAAATTCTCAGGTGGGATACCAGATTTTGAAATGTTAGTATCTAACTGGGAAACTGCCCAATTTTTTTAATCTCGAACACTGATACCACAGCCTTTTGTTACACCAGTTGTGGAGCACTGGCTGGAACGAGAAGTAGCCCAATGGGGCCACAGACGGGGATCGATCCTAAACCGACCGCATATCAAGCAAGCGCTTTACCACTGGGTTATTGATTTTGAATGAAAAGTTTTAAGGTCAGCATGTTTGTTCTTATTTTGGGCACACCGTTTATCGTCTCAGCTTTCGAGCAATCTATATATATAAAGCTCTGCTAGTAGTAGCAACTCAAATCATATCGAATGTGAAAGAAGAAGAAAGAAATATTTTATTCATTACGGTTATATCACATCGGCCATATATATATGTATGCTGATGCCATATATAACTGTAATAAAAAAAATTTAATCTTGATTAAAGACCAGAAAGATCATTAAAGAGGAAACCCGCTTCTGCCACTGCATGACAAATGGTATGTGCTAGCTGTCTTGTCTGGGGCAAAATACATCTTAAAAGACCCCTTGTTTTTCTGATGGAAAATGTAGCGGGATTCCTCTATATATGTTACAATTACTGTATGTTTGACATACTGTACAATAGGTGATGTTTAATTCATCAATATGCTCCAGAGGTGTCACTGGGCATGACGTAGCCCATGCAGTGGTATAGTGCTCGTTTGATGCACAGTCGGTCTAGGACTGATCCTCATCGGTGGGCCCATTGCATGAGCTTTAATCTTGTTCCAGCTAGTATATCAAAGACTGTGGTATGTGCTATACTGTCTGTGGAATTGTGCGTATAAAAATAACTTGCTACTAATGAAAAAATGTAGCAGGTTTCCTCCCTAAGATTATATATCAAAATTATCAAATATTTGACATCCAGTAGCCGATGATTAATAAGTCAATGTGCTCTAGTGGTGTCGTTAAACAAAACAAACAGTTCAGCACATGTTTAACAACAGATATTTGGTGTCTACTATACAGTTATTTCAACCCCTGATTGAGAGAAAACACAAAGAGGAAATTGACTTCCCAACCTCTGAAATTAAGAAAACGTCCACGGCAAAAAACAAGCAGTAGAAAACAAATTCTACTATAGTCCACAGCAAAAAAAGGGTGCCACGGAGAATGAAAAAGTCAACGGCAAACTCCACGGCATTGCCGACTACCGTGGACAATTGCAGGGGTTGCTTCCACAACCAAAGCAACAAGGGATCATTTACATGTACTGAGTATATGCACTTTCACACAGACAAGACAGAATACACACCACAACTTCTGATATATTAGTTGTGGAGCACTGGTTGGGACAGGAAATAGTCGGGAGTCCATGGAGGGGATGATATCGGATCCCATGACCCATCTCACCTCAGGAAAATACTCCACTAATTTGCAGCATCTTTCCCCTTCCCCACCACAATTTATTAAGGTTGTATATTACACAATGATTGTCCTATTTAGCCAGCCGCAAACAAATTGCTAGAACTAATGAATTGCATTACAAATAACATGATTTTCCAGTCTTCTTCTTCCAGTGGAGCTGGTGCTTAGACCCGAATGCTGCAACTAATCTAAATGGTAATGTACACCTATACAGATCCTATAGGTTGAATCTTCAATCTCCTCGCTCCTATAGCTCAACTTGAAAATTTATATCCCAATGCTAATGCACCATAAACTGTATGTCATATCAATATTTCAATAATATATGCGATCGTGATGGCCTAGTGAGGCGGGATCTATAGCTCAGTCAGTACAGTGCTAGCCTGAGGTGCTTGCATCATGGGATCAAACACCCTCAGTGGACCTATTTTCTGAGTGCACAACAATACACAAACATTTTGTAGTTTTTTTCTTTCTTGAATATATTTTAATATGGTCTTCCCTGTGTACTTGCCTAGCTGCACCCTCCCAGCAAATAAAGAGCTGGTCTGACCCACAGCACTAATTAACGACCACCGGTTGATGGGAAGTGTAGTAGATTGTCACAAGTGCCTCTCAACGCCAACAGTACAATGTAACTATTGAATCACTCTGAAGTGGTAAGCCTAAGCCACAGCTAAAGCTGATGGGAAATTGCAGGTGTGTGGAGACGAGCACCTGCATGTCGTGGTTTGCGGTTTATTAATCATTAGCTATTGAATGTTAAACATTTGGTAATTTTGACATAATATTAGAGAGGAAACCTGCTACATTTTTCCATTTGTAGCAAAGCATCTTTTATATGCACCACTGACAGGCTAGCACATACCACAGCCTTTGATACACCAGTCGTGGTGCACTGGCTGGAATGAGAAATAGCCCAACAGGGATCAATCCTAGAGTGACCACACATCAAGAGAGCACTTTACCACTGGGCTACATCCCTCCCCTGGAGAGACAAGAACTGGGTTGTGGAGCTGGACAGCAAAAGAAGTTGAAAGTAATAAGATGGAATTCAAGGTAGAAAAAAAGAAAAGGTGCAGTGGGATTTATAAAAGCAATTTTTTTTAATTAAAACACAAAATACTGGTCTTTGACCATGTGTCCCAACAGTTTCTCAAACTTCAATGGTCTATTAGAATTACTGGTCTTTAACCTTGTCTCCCAACAGTTTCTCAAACCTAAATGGCCTATTACAATTACTAGTTTCTCATACCTAAATGGCCTATTACAATTACTGGTCTTTATAACCTTTGGTCCAACAGTTTCTCAAACCTAAATAGTCTATTACAATTACTGGTCTTTATAACCTTTGGTCCAACAGTTTCTCATACCTAAATGGTCTATTACAATTACTGGTCTTTATAACCTTTGGTCCAACAGTTTCTCATACCTATATGGTCTATTACAATTACTGGTCTTTATAACCTTTGGTCCAACAGTTTCTCAAACCTAAATGGCCTATTACAATTACTGGTCTTTATAACCTTTGGTCCAACAGTTTCTCAAACCTAAATAGTCTATTACAATTACTGGTCTTTATAACCTTTGGTCCAACAGTTTCTCAAACCTAAATAGTCTATTACAATTACTGGTCTTTATAACCTTTGGTCCAACAGTTTCTCATACCTAAATAGTCTATTACAATTACTGGTCTTTATAACCTTTGGTCCAACAGTTTCGCAAACCTAAATAGTCTATTACAATTACTGGTCTTTATAACCTTTGGTCCAACAGTTTCTCAAACCTAAATGGCCTATTACAATTACTGGTCTTTATAACCTTTGGTCCAACAGTTTCGCAAACCTAAATGGCCTATTACAATTACTGGTCTTTATAACCTTTGGTCCAACAATTTCTCAAACTCAATGAATTCAATTTTTCACTTCCGTGCCTTTTAACTGACAAGTGCTACAAGCGATGGCTATTGGGTCTGTTTGTTCTTCGGGCCAGCAAATTTGTATGATGAAAATCAATGTCTGCCCCTCTTAAATGAATGAAGTTCACTAATTTTAGAACACTGGTCGTCTGAAGTGGATTCATGAGACAAAATGTTTTCTCGTCACATGTCGTATTAAACATTAAGTATTCTACACTCTGTCCACTGTTCAGACTAATTATTTAAATCAATTTATACACAGTACGGTACGTGATCCAACCAGTGTTCGAGATTAATGGTATCCCGATATCCCGGGGATACAACAGAATTTAATTTTGGATACCAGACTTTAAGAACCCAGTATCCCACCGGGATATCATATAATGTTGTTGGGTTTTTTAATCCTGAATTTTTATTTTTTGCAGAAACAATGAAAGTGATTATTTACTGGTGAAGTTAAGTAACAGTATTTTCGAGCTTGTACCCAGTCTAATGTTATGCTGTAGCAATATCTCCCCCAACTCGTACCCAGTCTAATGCTACACTGGAGCAATAGTGGTGTAGCAACAGACTGGGAACCACTAAGTCGCTATTGTTTTTGTTGGATGTTTCCTCCCTTCAAATTTTATTTGAGATATTGATTCCACATCTGTAGAAAATTGATTCGGTAGGTTTATCATTAGTAATGTCAGAAACACTTATAGATTACTGTTAAATATTAATTTATGTCAGTATTACTCAAAATTAGATGCAGCAAATCTTTTTGCAGATTCTGTTTGATTGTGAATTTCACGAATTTTGCAATTTTCGATTGCAGCGTAGCAATAGACTGGGAAAGAAAACAGTGTCATCCAAGTTTGTTACGATGTTATTTATGAATTTCATTTAAGTGGGATACTAAATTCTCAGATGGGATAGTTAGTATTCAACTGGGATACTGCCCAAATTGTTTAATCTCGAACACTGCCAACCTTAGCTGTTTTCTCAAGTCTTACTTAATTAGCCCAGGTAAAAAAAAAAAAAAAAAAAAGTTTGTTTTGTTTAACGACACCACTAGACAACATCACTAAATGACACCACTGTTGTCTGTGGTGAAAATACATAAAAAGATCCTTTATCCTTTTCTGCTGATGAAAAAATATATTGAGTTTCCTTTAAGATAACATGTGAGATTTATAAAATGTCTGACATCCAGCAGCCGATGGTTAATAGATCCATGTGGTCTAGCGGTGTCATTAAACAAAAACAAAACTTCTTTTTATTCGGTCCTTTTAACATCATGATTAATTTCAATGTTAAAAGTTAAATTTAAAAAAAAAAATCTTTCTTCCTCTCAAGACCATATGTCACTATGACATCAATGACATCGAACAGCTTTTGTGATGTATTCAATACATTCCTTTCATTTGCATTCTGATAGCCAACAATGCCTGGCAGCTACCTGTCACACCCAGTTACTAGCAGAACCTAGACATGGTAGCACTGAATTACCAGGCTTTAAAGAAGTTTCAGTGAAATGGGTTAAGTGTCAATCATCAAAGCACGACACATGCACATGATCTTGACTAACAAAGCCAAGCCCTTACAACTGGGTAATCAGTTCACAGACGGAGAACCAAATTTAGAAATCGTCACAAATGAAGTTAAAAATTTATTTCCACTTCACTGCTACATCACACGTAGCATTTAGTCTTACCCTTGTGACACATTGTTCAAGCAGTGTGTAATAGCAGAGAATGTATGAGGAAGTGTGCATTTGTGGAAAATAATATTAATTTTATTTCCACTTCACTGCTACATCACATGTAGCACTTACCTTTTGTGGCACATTATCCATACGGTATGTAGCGGAGAATGTACGAGAAAGTGTGGATTCGTGAAAAATAATCCACACGAGCCAGTTAATTATTTTTCATGACACCATGCTTTCAGATGCATTCTCCAACCTAATCCTTCATTCATTGGCCAAATTAACATAAACTGTTTGTTTTTTTGTTTTTTAAATGTTGGATATAATGATAAAGCATATTCACAAAAACTCAATGCTTTCCATCTTTTGGTGAAGTTGAACGACTTCTTACCTGTCATGGAGATATTAGTTTCATAGTACATTATGTGATTTTCTGGTTTTTTCTTGGTAGGTTAAAGTTTGTTTTAACGACACCACTGGAGCACATTGATTTATTAATCATTGGCTATTGGATGTCAAACATTTGGTAATTTTGACATATAGTCTTAGAGAGGAAGCCCACTACATGTTTCCATTAGTAGCAAGGGATCTTTTATATGCACTATCCCACAGACAGGACAGCACATACCACAGCCAGTCGTAGTATATTGGCTGGATTTCTTGGTAGGAGTCAGTGTTAATTGAGGCAAAAATGGATTAAATTACATGTATATAGCATGTACCAAGATTTTTTTTTTTTCAAAAGAATAAAAAAAAAAGAAAGAAAAAGTATTTTAATGATTAATGATTTGGATCATTGTTGTTGAGGAAAGTCTGCCGGAGATGTAGGCTAATACAATGAATAACCCAGACATTCAATTTACTACTTACAAGGCAAAACCTAGGTACCGTAAATCCCTAAATACTCAGCCAGACTCAGTTGTAGATGATCAAAGTTTCTTTTTTAAAATAATGGGGGTGGGGAGGAGGGGGAAGGGCCAGTTGTATTGGTAAGCTTCAGCTTGAAATAAGCAATACGCCTACAGTACCAAGCTTGGAATAAGCAATACGCCTACAGTACCAAGCTTGGAATAAGCAATACGCCTGAGCTTGGAATAAGCAATACGCCTACAGTACGCAATACTACAGTACCAAGAAATTGCAATAAATAAGCAAGCTTGGAATAAGCATACAGTACCAAGCTTGAAATAAGCAATGGCATAATAAGCTTGAAATAAGCAATACACCTACAGTACCAAGCTTGAAATAAGCAAAATAAGTACCAATGAGCATACAGTACCAAGCTTGAAATAAGCAATACGCCTACAGTACCAAGCTTGAAATAAGCAATACGCTTACAGTACCAAGCTTGAAATAAGCAATAAGCATACAGTACCAAGCTTGGAATAAGCAATAAGCATACAGTACCAAGCTTGAAATAAGCAATGAGCATACAGTACCAAGCTTGAAATAAGCAATACACCTACAGTACCAAGCTTGAAATAAGCAATAAGCATACAGTACCAAGCTTGGAATAAGCAATAAGCATACAGTACCAAGCTTGAAATAAGCAATGAGCATACAGTACCACTCTTTCACTTGTGAATTATCATCTCACCAAGTATGAACTAAGTTGGTGAATACATGTAATACAAGTATATTTCATAGTAAATTTAGTTAAAGTTTGTTTTGTTTAATGGTATCAGTATGTATTAATCATCTATTATGACAGGTAATTTGGATATAGTCTATCTTAGACAGGAAACCTGTTACATTTTTGCATTAGTAGCAAGGAATCCTTTATATGCATGCACCATCCCATAGACAGGATAGCACATACCACGGCCTTTGATATACCAGTTGTAGTACACTGGCTTGAACAAGAAATAGCTCAATCTTTCCACCAACAGTGATCGATCATAGACCAACCGAACGTCAAGCGAGCGCTTGACCACTAAAATTTAGTTAAGACAACCGACTACACATTTTTAAACAAACTTCATCAAAGTGGTAATATTTTGTATAAATGAATGAATGTTTAACGACACCCCAGCACAAAAATACACATCAGCTATTGGTAATATTTTGTGTGCAACTTTATACTTATACCTATTCAATATATAGGGATAGACATTTTGAAACCGTGTGATAAATTTATTTTGTATCGCACATGCATACATGTATCTGCAATCTGGACCAGCACTTTTAAATGGGGAATTCCCTTTTACAGTTTTGTTGCAGTTAGCTCCTTTTATTTACTGACATCATATATGATTTACAAATGACATCACATCGTATTTGAAACATTACACAAGGCTGCCGCAGAGTATGATTCTTAACGTTAAGCAAATCCATGAATGGAGTTTTGATCATAGATTTAACAAAGTGTTGTTATGACGTTAAATTAAAAAACCGTTTTTGTAAAACATAAAAGAAGGTATGTAATAAATACAGAACTTCACATACGTTGTTTTCAATTCCTATTTATTGCACTCGTTTATTTTGCGAAAGAACATACCACTCAACCACCACGCGGTCTCGTGGTATATATTCTTGCTCAAAATAAACCTGTGCAATAAATAGGAAGCGAAAATAATGTATGTGAAGTTTGGTATATTTATCACACAAGTCATTAGATACTGGTATGTAGTGAGTATTGTCAGTTTATTTTGTTATCAGGACAAGTTCCCAGAAATAATGGCCTGATCTTGATTAGCCGCCAAGTGGCTGTGCTCTAGAGTGTCTAAAGGTTCCGGAACGTCTAGTGAAGGATCTACGGTATTGTGGGATTCCAATCGATCACTGTTAATTGACAACTGTTTGTTGGGAGAACAGTTTAAGATCTTCCAAAGTTACAGCAACATAATTTGTCAGGACTAGTTATTCCACTGCCACTGGTATATCTGTTTAACAGTAAAAAAAAAAAAAAAAAAAAAAAAAAAAAAAAATAGATAGAAAGATAGAAAATTTCAATCTAAATTAAGCCTGGCCAGCTCAATGGGTTTTCTGTCTATCCAGGCACAGTTAAGTGGAGGTATACAAGCTTCAGAGACAGTACAATTTACAACAAAGTGAACTGAACATTGCACAAAATTGGTCATACATTTTGTATAATTATGTATGTATGTATGTACGTACGTACGTAAGTGTGGCATTGTTATTATTTTATCTCCATTATCAAAATTGCATTTGCTTACATCCAACCAAGGTTCAAGTATTCTATCTTTAGCCGCACTTAAAGGTACATACCCTAGTTTTTAAACACTAAGGCATATTTTTGACTATTAGAGCCATTTTTGATAACTGAAATCAAACTTTACTTAGATGTTATGGTTTAGATTATCCATTTTCGTACATTCAAAGTGTTTTTGGTCATCCTGGTGTTTTTAATATCACAAAATGCATTTCTGATATTTTTTAAAATGCACACGTGTCTGAGAAGTAAGAGTTAAGGAGTCAAGTTTTAGTCTATTTTTAGAGGGTATTTCGCCATTTCAAAGTCACAGACTCATTCTTCACTCAATTGTAACTTTATCCAAATGTGTTACAGGTTTGTAGATTAACTAAACTTAGTGTGCATTTTCATGGGTGTAACTAGTGTTTGACACTAGAGTCTGTCCCTTTTACTATACTCACCACAAAAAAAATAAGCCACATAAGTTGAGGTGGGTGTTTTCAAAAATATTTTTTCCAACTGTAAGTTAACATATTTTATTAACATCAATAATTTATTATATCCAAATGCCTGTACAAAAACACCCCCAAATCATCAGTATCATAAACTGAACAACAACAGACATCAATCTCATTGCAACTGCAATTTTAAACAAGCATTCTACATACAGGGCCCAACAAATTTTAATATCCTCTAAATTCAAGAGCCATAACTGTTAAAAATGGGGGAAATGTTGTGCAAGTCAAACTTGATCTGTAACTTTATATGATAAAGCTATACACAAAGTTTCAGCTCAATAAATGTATCTCAAGGCATTATGAAAAACACATCCAGAAAACACAGTTTCGTATCTCCTAAATTCAAGGGCCATAACACTGTCAAAAATTGGGAAAATGCCATGAAGATCAAACTTGATCTGCAACATTACATGATAAAAGTAAAGTAAAGTTTGTTTTATTTAACGACGCCACTAGAGCACATTGATTTTTTATCTTATCATTGGCTATTGGACGTCAAACATATGGTCATTTTGACACTGTTTTGAAGAAGAAACCCGCTGTCGCCACATAGGCTACTCTTTTTTCGACAGGCAGCAAGGGATCTTTTATTTGCGCTTCCCACAGGCAGGATAGCACAAACCATGTCGTTTGTTGAACCAGTTATGTATCACTGGTCGGTGCAAGTGGTTTACACCTACCCATTGAGCCTTGCGGAGCACTCACTCAGGGTTTGGCGTCAGTATCTGGATTAAAAATCCCATGCCTCGACTGGGATCCGAACCCAGTACCTACCAGCCTGTAGACCGATGGCCTGCCACGACGCCACCGAGGCCGGTACATATTACATGATAAAGCTATACATAAAATTTCAGCCCAATATCTCAAGGCAGATGGACGGACGGACAGATGGACGGACGGACAGATGGACACCCTCCAGTTGGGATGGGACCAGTAGGGGACTAAAAATTATAATGTCAATCATAACTTGCTTCTGTTTTTTCTGCTTTTTAGTGGTGGGTGGGAGTAAGCCTGGGGTGCTTTGCTAAGGACTGAACCCCTTTGAGGGACATTCTCTTATTGGGTTTTTCCTCATGCCAACCAGTGCCCCATGATTGGTACATTGTATATCAAAAACCATGGTATGTGCAGTTCTGCCTGTGGTAAAGTGCATATAAAATATCTCCCTTGCTGTTAATGTAAACATGTAGCGGGTTTCCTCTAAGACTTCGTGTAAAAACAATTACCAGATGTTTGACATCCAATAGCCGATGATTAATTAATCAATGTGCTCTAGTGGTGTCATTAAACAAATAAAATGAAGAGAAAACTCACTACATTTTTCCATTAGCCGTAATAGCTGATGTCATTTTCATGCTGGGGTGTTGTTAAACATCCATTCATTAATTCTATTAGTAGCAATGCATCTTTTATATGCATAACAAAACAAATTTGTTTTTATTTTGGGTGAAGCCAGCACTTGCCGACCTTAAACAGAACTGCTTAACCATTGTGCAACCAATGATGGCAGTGAATCACACACAGCTTCTTTATGAGGCTGTGTAATGAAACATCTATAACACTCAGCCTGATACCGGTATTATTCATTCCCACCACATCACACTATTGTGTTAATGGTACATTATTTTGCAATAATCTACAGATGTGACAGTGATTTGAACTTTGTCCGTGTTCAGATTAGGGATTTGAAACCATGAATGTCTCAACTTGTACATCATAAACAGAAATGAAGGAAGAAATATAGAAGGAATAAGGAAGGAAGGATGGAAGGATGGAAGGGATGGAGGAAGAAGGGAGGGGAGGAAAGAAGGAATGGAAGTAAGGAAGAAAGGGAGAGGGGAGGATGGGGAGGGAGGGGAGGATGGGGAGGGAGGATGGGGAGGGGGGAGGAAGGAAGGAAGGGATGGAGGAAGAAGGGGGAGGAAAGGAGGGATGGAAGTAAGGAAGAAAGGGAGGGACGGATGGAGGATGGATAGGGAGGGAGGGAGGGAGGAGAGGAGGGAGAATAGGAAGGAAGGAAGGAAGGAAGGAAGGAAGGAAGGAAGGAAGGAAAATATGCTTTATTTAACAATGCTCTCAACATTTTAATTATGGTTTGACCATTTAATTTTTTTATAATATAGGAATACACATTTTGTGTCACCGTCTGGCCTGTACATTCATATTGTTATTATTAAATGTTGTTGTTATAAATGATGTTATATAATTCTTATCTCTGTTTGCTGACACCAGGGCTGAGTTCAGCCAGACGCAGAAAAACATCCGTTAGACTGGTTTATGCACTTCACGTTAAACCACATGGCCACGTTGGGAAAGTAATCAAACAGTTTGCAAATGTAAGCGAATAGTTTTCTGGCTGAACTTGACGCAGATTGTTTGGTATTGAATTGAATATGGTTATATGGTGATAGATGTATGGTTCAGGCACACACAGATAATGAGAAGAAACCAGCTACTGCCATTCCATGGGCTACTTTTTTCTTCCATTACTACTAATAGCAGTAAGGGGTATTTTATATGTATCATCCCACAGACAAGATAATACATACCTTGACCTTTGTTACACCAGTTGTTGCACCATTGGCTTGAATGACAAACAGCCAGGGTTTCTGCCAGAGGGTAAAACGGAGTATGGCACCATACCCAAATTTAAATTTTTTAAAGTTAACTTTTTCACAAAATTAATTAGTCTTATCATCACTGTATAATTTTCTTAACCCTAAAGCTAAACGTAACCCATTTCTTGGGCCTCTTATAAGAAGAAATGGTATTTCTGGTTACTGCTCAGTGTATTGCACAAAATGAAAATTTCATCACATAAAGACATTTGAAATTATTTTGGAGTACATTAATTATTAACAGTTTGTGCATTATACTCCCAAACTCTGACATTTCTCTGATTTTTATCTAGAGATTGAGTAAATGTCTACATACATGTTTGTGATTTAAGTTGAAGAGTTCTAAATTATAGAACAGTAAATGTAACCCATACTTTGCATGGGAAAGTTTATATGGAATGTGGTGGCCTTACGTTGGGCTTTCCCGCAAAAATAAGACCACCAAATAAATAGCCATCTCTCATTAGCTAAGGCTATATATATATATATATATATATATATATATACATGTCCACCGTGTATAGGGCCATTGCTGTGTTAAGTCAAAGATGGCAGTGGTCATTGTGAATAAATTTATGGAATTCATCTCTGTACACCATACTTAGCATGATGTGTAGTCGATTGGATATGATCGTAAAAAAGATCCTTGCGAGGCGAAGCATCAGGTAGGTACAAAGTTGGAAGGAAATGTTTTATTTAACGATGCACACAACACATTTTATTTACGGTTATATGGTGTCGGACATATGGTTAAGGACCACACAGATATTGAGAGGAAACCCGCTGTCGCCACTTCATAGGCTATTCTTTTCAATTAACAGCAAAGAATCTCTTATATGCATCATCCCACAGACAGGATAGTACATACCACAGCCTTTGATATATACTGGTCATGGTGCACTGGCTAGAGCGACAAATAGCCCAATGGGCCCACCAACAGGGATCAATCCCAGACCAACAGCACATCAAGCGAATGCTTTATCACTGGGCTACTTCCCGCCCTGTACAAAGTTGGTGACTGGCAGTGCAGAGCAAAAGAAGAGTAGTAATCAGAACGATTGGACATTACTAAAAAGGTTTTGCATATTATATTATAGATCATGACAATTCTGTAGGATGAATTTGTAAAAGGTATTAATAAAAATATTTTAATATCAAAAACAAATTCATGCCCCAAGCGCTCACATCAAGACCGTGTCTTGATATTCTGTAGACATTACGACAACCGAGATCGAAATGGACGAAAATCAGTGAATACTCTAAGCAATGTGTGCCACGACTCTTGATGAGAAATACAAGACAATATTTTTAGAACTAAGTCCCTTTAAGCCTTATAAACCTGATACCAGTGAGAGCAATTCTGAGAGAATACATCGAAGTCTGTCAAACACTAAACCGCCAATAATAACTACATTTTTAGCCAGCAATCTATTGTCGTGGATTCACTGGCCAAGTCCAATCATTGAGACAAGGGCTACAAAGACTTTTGTTATATTTCCTAGGGCTGTTAGTTTATGAATATTCTAAGCATTTTTTCATAAATTTATTTCTAAAATATCAGTGTTTCTGCCAGAAAGAAATTTTTGGGTATGGCGCCATGGAATTGAATGTAACCAGTCAACAATGGGGTATGGGAGACATTCTCCAGAAAGAAAATAGGTTAAGTTTAGGGTTAGGGTTAAGAAAATCAAACAGTAGTAATAAAGATTTTGTCAAAAGGTTAACTTAAAAAAAAATATCTGCAAAACTTTTGGAGTATGGCGCCATACCCATTTTACTCTCTGACAGAAACCCTGAATATAATTTAACTGTTGTAAACATATTATAATATATTCCGTGAAAAATGGATTGATCTGGAGAAGTTCAAAATTACTGTTGTCCGGCACCCATGGCAAGTAGAATGTTCAAATTGAACAAGTATATGTAACTTAGTTAAATGCATATGCCCAGTGGCAAGTAGAATTTTCATACTGAACAAGTAGATGTAACTTTCTTAAATGCATATGCCCAGTGGCAAGTAGAATTTTCATACTGAACAAGTAGATGTAATGTAGTTAAATGCATATGCCCAGTGGCAAGTAGAATTTTCATACTGAACAAGTAGATGTAACGTAGTTAAATGCATATGCCCAGTGGCAAGTAGAATTTTCATACTGAACAAGTAGATGTAATGTAGTTAAATGCATATGCCCAGTGGCAAGTAGAATGTTCATACTGAACAAGTAGATGTAACTTAGTTAAATGCATATGCCCAGTGGCAAGTAGAATGTTCATACTGAACAAGTAGATGTAACTTACTTAAATGCATATGCCCAGTGGCAAGTAGAATTATCTTACAATTGCTTACTTTTAAATTAACATGATGGTGGGGAAGTGGCAATATGTGGGTCCATTACATAAAGTTTGTTTTATTCACCAACACCACTAGAGCACATTGATTTATTAATCATCGGCTACTGGATGTCAAACAGGGTCAAGTACATATGTAATTGGCCCTTCCCTGGTAATTTAGTTGCAAATTGTTGAACCTCTGAAAAGTGTATATTTGCAAGTCATTCTTACATTTTCTCATCCCCTTCAAGTACATATACGGTTTTTAATTTTCGCAATGGGCAAAAACAATTTTTTTTAAATTGCCATAGAATTGTATATTTTGGTACATACTTGAGTATTAGTCTAATACTTATTAATATCCCATTCGGAGTGACTCTGATCTTATTAGTACATGTATTCCATTCTGAGTAACTCTGATCTTATTAGTACATGTATCCCATTCTGAGTGACTCTGATCTTATTAGTACATGTATCCCATTCTGAGTGACTCTGATCTTATTAGTACATGTATCCCATTCTGAGTGACTCTGATCTTATTAGTACATGTATCCCATTCGGAGTGACTCTGATCTTATTAGTACATGTATCCCATTCGGAGTGACTCTGATCTTATTAGTACATGTATCCCATTCGGAGTGACTCTGATCTTATTAGTACATGTATCCCATTCGGAGTGACTCTGATCTTATTAGTACATGTATCCCATTCTGAGTGACTCTGATCTTATTAGTACATGTATCCCATTCTGAGTGATGAGTGCTGCAATCACATGGTTTTTAGGCCTATTCACACATGACCACAAGGCGCATACTGTTAAAGAATGTCAACCGCAAATGTGGTTCAATCAACACTCCAGCAAGTGTGAAGAAATAAAGACCACTTGTGCTATTTGTTAAAAATGTCTCAACTGTTTTTTTCTTCTACGCTTATACTGAAAGGGGTGGGATGTAGCTCAGTGGTAAAGCACTCGTTTGATGTGCAGTCAGTTTAGGATCAATCCCTGTCGTTGGCCCACTGGGCTATTTCTCATTCAAACCAGTGCACCACGACTAGTATATCAAAGGCCATGGTATGTGTTATCCTGTCTGTGCGATGGTGCATATAAAAGATCTCTTGCTACTAGTAGTTAAGTTCCTCTCAAAGGTGATTTTTCAAGAGACAGATGTATGTATGATCACCTGGCCTGGTACTTATAAAAACTTTTAGAGTCTAGACTCGAGACTCTAATAAGAGTCTAAGACAGTAACGTCATGACAACACCATACAAACTGCATGCGTGCGACGTCATTTGAGATTGAGTCTGGACTCTAAAAGTTTTTAAGCACGGGCCAAGATCTTGTACTTAGCTGAAGCAGTGCTCATGATCCTGTTATATTTTAATTTTATACTGCTCTAAATTACATCTGAGAGGTCCTAATTTTGCACACACTGTCCCAAACCCTCCACTAACCCCATGCATTTGCAGCAGGCCATATTTCTTCTTGGTAGACTATATTTCATTTGGCCTGCTGTTTTAATAGAATTAGTCAGGCCATATTTTACTTCCTAATTCGCATCAGGATTTCTTTTATCTTTAAAATAAATGAGGTGTCTTCCATACACTTCTCTCAACTTTGATCAAAGAATTGTCTTCAACCTTGTAGCCGGCCTCAGTGGCGTCGTGGTTAGGCCATCGGTCTACAGGCTGGTAGGTACTGGGTTCGGATCCCAGTCAAGGCATGGGATTTTTAATCCAGATACTGACTCCAAACCCTGAGTGAGTGCTCCGCAAGGCTCAATGGGTAGGTGTAAACCACTTACACCAACCAGTGATCCATAACTGGTTCAACAAAGGCCATGGTTTGTGCTATCCTGCCTGTGGGAAGTGCAAATAAAAGATCCCTTGCTGTTAATCAGAAAGAGTAGTCCATGTAGTGGCAACAGCAGGTTTCCTCTCAAAATCTGTGTGGTCCTTAACCATGTGTCTGACGCCATATAATCGTAAATAAAATGTGTTGAGTACGTCGTTAAATAAAACATCTTTCTTTCTTCTTCTTTCAACCTTGTAATTAATCATATCAAAGTGGCAAAAAGTCATTACAGACTAAGGAAATGTTACTGTGGAAAAGTATTGGCACAAACATCATTAAAGGCTGAGCTTCTGATAAAAAAAAATCACATTTTTCATGTATTTATGCAATGTAATAATGAAGCAGAATCAATGATATGTTACAGCAATAGGTGTTTTGTAAGGATGAACAAAAGAATAGTACTCAAATAAAATCACAAGTTGATTAGTTGACAGAAGTAATCAACCAACAGTAGGCATAGTGCTGAGAAAGAAATAAAAAGGTTTGAGAGAAAATGTCATGTGTATGTGGCTACATCTGTGTCCTTGCAGGCACAAGGGACAGTATCCCAGGTTAACTAGTCAAACAAGCATTCTGAAAGTACTGCTAAAGAATACATGTCGACTACCGAGCCCAACAAAAGTTTATATGTTTTAAGTGCCCATTGGGCTAATTCTCGTTCCAGCCAGTGCACCATGACTGGTATATCAAAGGCTGTGGTATGTGCTATCTTGTCTGTGGGATGGTGCATATAAAAGATCCCTTGCTAATAATGGAAAAATATAGCAGGTTTCCTCTCTAAGATTATATGTCAAAATTATCAAATGTTTGTCACCCAATAGCTGATGATTAATAAATCAATGTGCTTTAGTCACTGTAATGTCTTTAAACAAAACAAACAAAATGTCATGAAAGTAAAAAATTGATACGTAAGAGTACTTATGATAAAGCTACATGGATACACACAATTTCAGGTTAATATCGTGAAGCACTGGGTAAAAAAAAATGTCTGGAAAACAAATTTCCGTATCTCCTAAGTTCAAGGGCCATAACTCTGTCAACAATGGGTGAATTGTCATAAAAGTCAACTACAACAACAATAACACCAGCACACATCAACAACAACACACACACACACACACATGCATGCACCTGTGCTTTGTTTTAACCGTGGATGAGATTATCATTGTATGTCCCCTTCTATTCTGACAAGGTCAACTCATATGACAAATACCATGCAAGCCAAATCAAATTCACAGACAATTATAGTCTACACTGGCAATCATTCAGCTGTCTAACACACGCGGGCTGGTATCCATCACTTTGATACAACGCCTTGAAATAAACGGACATTTGCATTGAAACTAGTTAATGACGGCTTTAAGTACAAGATATCGTAAGCATTGCATTTAACATGCATCACAAGTTGTAATGAGCCAAGTAAACAACGCCAGCACAATTTACAGATTAAAGAACAGATTTTATTTATCCACATACCACACATGTATGCACTGAATTGGGGACAGTCTTCACCAAAAAAGGCAACAGATCTCTCCAGCTCTCCTCCACTCACCTAAAATATTTTTTAAATTTAATATACTTTTTTTGAAACTTCATGTAATTGCTTAGCGAACACCATAACAGGGAGGGTTTTTTCAGTTTACTATGATTTTGATCATGACAAACACTCAGGTTGTGGGTAGCATTCCACTGGAATCATAAAAATTATCTACCGTATATTGTTGTGTATAAGCCGACTTTTGAAGTCTAGAAACACTTTCCAAAAGAAGAGTCGGCTAATACACGGAGGCAACAAATTTGGTTCATAAAATCCTGATCGAAAACACTCCCGACTGTGACTTATAAATTTTGATCAGACCCTTAAAGCCTTTAACAGATTATGTAACAATACCCATATTAATAAAACACCCATCATGCAATATTATGTATTTTCTTGTTCTTGAATGTTTGATGAATAATAAAAATGTGGTAAAAATGTGTTCTTTCCAACCATCTGCCATCTTTCTTTGACAGGACCAGTCTTTCACATAGCAAATTTAAGATACAAAACTAGTGTTTTCTCTTCAAAAAAGTATTATATTTTTAATATTATTGTTTTGTTGGGAGGGTGCATTAAACTGTAAAGTAATGCCATAAATAAATTAAGCTCATTATTAACATTACCAACTGAAAATACATAACATGAATTTCATGACAATAATTAGTCCCACAATTGCCACATGACCACACTATATGACAAATGAACTGAGGTCAGGTCAGGTCATAGGGTTTTACGTGCACATTCAGAACAAGCTGTTGTAGCGCACTGCTGTTGTGGGCACAAGATCCGGCCTTGGCCGGCTCCTCCGTCCATGACAGGAAAACAAATGAACTAGTCTCGATCAGTTTATATTAGCTTTCCTTCACTCCTGACACCTTTGTCTATATCATGTTGTAAGCTCTTATTTGATTGGATCACATGATTTCGCCACTTGCACCAGTGTGAACAACTATCATGGACCACAGAATTGTTTGTTTCGGGGGGGGGGGGGGGGGGGGGGGGGGGGGGGAGACGGGACCGGCCTCTCGGTGGCATCGTGGTTAGGCCATCAGTCTACAGGCTGGTAGGCAATGATCCCAGTCGAGGCATGGAATTTTTAATCCAGATACTGACTCCAAACCCTGAGTGAGTGCTCTGCAAGGCTCAATGGGTAGGGGTAAACCACTTGCACCGACCAGTGATCCATAACTGGTTCAACAAAGGCCATGGTTTGTGCTATCCTGCCTATGGGAAGCGCATATAAACGATCCCTTGCTGCCTGTCATAAAAGAGTAGCCTATGTGGCGACAGCGGGTTTCCTCTAAAAAACAGTGTCAGAATGACCATATATCTGACGTCCAATAGCCAATGATAAGATGAAAAATCAATGTGCTCTAGTGGCGTTGTTAAATAAAACAAACTTTACTTTTTTACTGTGTGGGGGGGAAACGAGATATGCCTTAATATTATGAGTTTATTATTTGCTGTCTAGTGAATAATTTAATTACTTACGTGCAGTGATAGGCTTACCTGTATGTTTTTACAGCTTGAATTGTTTATTTTCCTATTATGATTTATCGTGCTAATTTATTTTTGCAAGACATTAGCATTGTGATGATTACTGTGTCTGCAATAATTAAAGGGGAAAAAAATATAATAAAAAAGAAAAGCACAAGTCTATTTGTTGACAGTATTATTGAAATCAATACAATGTATAACTGGACAAAAGATGACTTCGGTTTATACATGAGGCTGATGATTTTGTACTTGATATTTAGGGTTAAACTAATACACGGCAATATACGGTAATCTAGATATTTTGGGATTCAATCTTATAATCGTATGTTTATAACCCAAAATCTGGGATTCATGTAAGCATCATGCTAAATTTGCCTGACTGTATAAGTACCATGCCATGCATCTCAGCAAATTTCTTACCGTGTTTTATTTGACTATTGAATTTTTATATTGATGTGGTTCATCATTTAATGTTTTGCATTTACCATAGTTTGACACCCAGTAGGCGAAGTATTTTTCATGCTGGGGTGTCGTTAAACATTCATTCATTCATTCTCAGCAAATTTAGATCTCACCTTAAAAAAATACAGAAGTGATGGGAGTAATTAACTTCCCTAACTTGGATTGTGGGGAGCCATTTCAGATATTACCATTACTGCTTTTGTAGTACTGTTTTCTTTAAATTCGATAAATTATTCTCCCTTGAATTAGAGGCAAAGTGATAGTTCCTCACCAGCCTCAGTGGTGTCGTGGTTAAGACATCGGACATAAGATTGGTAGGTACTGGGTTCGCAGCCTGGTACTGGCCTCAGTGGTGTCGTGGTTTAGAAATTGGACATAAGACTGGTAGGTACTGGGTTCGCAGCCCGTTACTGGCCTCAGTGGTGTCATGGTTAAGACATTGGACATAAGACTGGTAGGCACTGGGTTCGCAGCCCGGTACCGGCCTCAGTGGTATTGTGATTAAGACAATGGACATAAGACTGGTAGGTACTGGGCTCACAGCCTGGTACCGGCCTTGGTGGTGTTGTGGTTAAGACATTGGACATAAGACTGGTAGGTACTGGGTTCGCAGCCCTGTACCAGCTCCCACCCAGAGCAAGTTTTAACGAATCAATGTGTAAGACCACTAAACCCTCTTTTCTGTCACTAACCACTAACAACTAATGCACTGTCCTGGACAGACAGCCCAGATAGCTGAGGTGTGTGCCCAGGCAGCTGTACTTGAACCTTAATTGGATATAAGCACGAAAATTAGTTGAAATGAAATGAAATGATAGGTTCTCTTTAATGGTGAGGTCTGCAATATATAGCTGTGTTCACACATACACTAAACTGGTATGACTAAACCACTTTAAAATGTAAGTGTGAACTCACACTGTTTTAGTTAAACTATAGTATATAGTGGAAGTAACAGTGATGTCATAGTCACCATAAGCAGTAAGTGTGTTAGCAACAGCCTAACTCGGCCTAATAAACTTGTAGTCCATTATTGTTTTCATGTCTTGCACATGTGCAGATAACTACCAGGGCTTCTAGAATTTTTTATAAAATACAATAACCATGGGATCAGTGATTTAAAAAATTTACTAGCCACAATTAAAAATTCACTAGCCCTACTTTACTTTAAGTTAATACAATTTTAAAAATAATAGTAATAATCAGTTATGTCACCTAAAGAGGGAGATAGAGCTTAAAACACTAACATTTGGGGGTTGGGGTGGGGGCAGTATATTCATAATTACAAAATAGACTTAACTGCAACATTTGACAAAAAAAATTCACTAGCCATTGGGCATGCCAATTGTAGTTATTTACTAGCCCAACATTGAATATCACTAGCCATGGGAGTGGGGATACCACAATCTAGAAGCCCTGACTACACTTCCAACTGTATACAGCTATTGCATGTTTGAACACTCATCATTTCCAACCAAAAGTGTTTTAGTAGCTCTAAACCAGTATAGTTAAACCAGTTTAAGATGTGCAAGTTTGACCGGCCTCGGTGGCGTCGTGGTAGGCCATCGGTCTACAGGCTGGTAGGTACTGGGTTCAGATCCCAGTTGAGGCATGGGATTTTTAATCCAGATACCGACTCCAAACCCTGAGCGAAAGAAAGAAAGAAATGTTTTATTTAACAACGCACTCAACACATTTTATTTACGGTTATATGGCATCAGACATATGGTTAAGGACCACACAGATTTTGAGAGGAAACCCGCTGTCCCCACTACATGGGCTACTCTTCCGATTAGCAGCAAGGGATCTTTTATTTGCGCTTCCCACAGGCAGAACAGCACAAACCATGGCCTTTGTTGAACCAGTTATGGATCACTGGTCGGTGCAAGTGGTTTACACCTACCCATTGAGCCTTGCGGAGCACTCACTCAAACCCTGAGTACAGTGAAACCCCTCTAAACTGGACACCCTTGGGACCAATACAAATGTATGGCTTTCAAAGGGATCCGGTTTAAAAAGGTTAAGTTACAATGTATGTCCTGGTTTGTAAAAAGGGACTCTGTATAACATCCGGTTTTGAGGGAATTCCAGTTTACAGAGGGTCCGGTCTTGAGAGGTTTCACTGTATTATATTATTATACAAACACATCAATCAAGTCTTTTTACATATACTCTCCATATATAGTAATTGATGAGATACACTAACTCATGCTATCCTAACTCATGGAAATGCATATGGAGTCTACTCAGCCTACATGTATTTGCATAGCCAGTGACTTGCAGAGAATGTATTACGGATTACAATCATTACATATGCATAAACACATATTCTGAATCCAATGAACATAGTCATTATATGGATAAATGGAAATTGGCCCTTAAACTGTACATTATTGATTTGTGATTGTCATTGCCAATATGCTGAATTACCAGTCCTTTCAATTAAGGAAATTACCTCAGTAAATATTAATGCTTCAGCAAACGTAGTTTACTTCAGCCAAAAAACTATATTTATATCTATACATATATAACTCAGACAAAAAAAAAAAAAAAAAAAAATGTATGTCCACATCTTATGTATTTTAAATACTGTAAATTATAAAATATTAGTGATCTTAAAGTTTAGCGAAATCCAAATCAGTGACATATTACCTTCATAGAACATTAGCGAGGTCATCATATCAAAAACTGAAAAACTAGTAAGCTTAAGTTGTAGGATCAGCTGAAATAATGTTGACGACGAATTTTGACGTTATGCGGCTTACAGACACCTGGAATTTAGTAGAAAATTGCAGTAATGTGCATGCTAAACTAACTAGTGTTGTTTGTTATCCTTTTGGCTTAATCAATAGCATATAACCAGTGTTGTGCCTTCAATTAATCACAGACAAAATAATCGTAAAAAAGCTTTTTGGAACAGTCCGTTGTATGTGTCTTTAAATTTAGCATCATGAAATATGAAATATTAGCATTTTGTAAGACCTCTCTAAATTAGCTAACATTTTATGTTCGCTAACAGTTCCTGATTTACAATACACATGTATTTAGTTCAGTACTTTTTTCACTGAAATTGCATCATCAGAAAAATACTAATCCCTCATTTAAATTCAGTGTTTTACATCAGCAATGCTGAATACTGATGCCAACTGTAATGGCCGCATTACACACACAGCTGCCTCCAAGTTGGCACATGTACATATATTTGGACCATTCATGCTAAACGCTACATAGAATGAGTTGACGGTTTACATTTAATTGAACGTGAAATGCACAACATAATTATCAGTCCTTCACGTTTTAAAATACCAGGTGAGTGATAAATCACTCTCCACATAAGCTCCAAGCTTGGGATTTGCATTACCAACCCATGCAATTGTCCAAGGCAATCAGCAATGCCATGGACATAGTCACATTGCTGATTGCCATGGACATAGTCACATTGCTGATTGCCATGGACATAGTCACATTGCTGATTGCCATGGACATAGTCACATTGCTGATTGCCATGGACATAGTCACATTGCTGATTGCCATGGACAGTCACATTGCTGATTGCCATGGACATAGTCACATTGCTGATTGCCATGGACATAGTCACATTGCTGATTGCCATGGACATAGTCACATTGCTGATTGCCATGGACATAGTCACATTGATGTGGAAATTTTAATTCTCCACAGCATTTTTTTGCCTTGGACTATATTCAACAGCATGTTGTTCTTGGCCATAGACATTTTCTTAATTGCAGGGGTAGCATTACATGGGAAAGATCTTGAGTAAAGCTTGCACATATTGACACAAAGAAGTTCTGAATAGCACACATTAGACAATTACAGAAGCAATATAGTTAATACTAGTATCCAAACACTGGGCTTAAATCAGCTTCTTGTCAACTGTCCAGTTGGAGGTGGGCAGAAACCATGAATTTATGTGGATGATAAAAAAACTCTTCTCACATAAAATTAGGTTGAGCTTAGGGGCAAAAGCGCGATCGCGCACTTCCGCTGTGAAGGACTGAATTCAATATTTGTGTACTCACCTTCATCATTTTGCCTTGGGTGTAAAGGTTTATCCTGGCACCATCTGGAGGACTCACTGTTCAACATATTGTTTAGTTCCAACATGCACTTCACAACAGACTGAACAACATACACATGCATGTCATAGCCTTTGATGTACCAGTCATCATCGGCACTGGTTGGAATGGGAAACAAGCCACACCAGATCCACTGAGGGGAACCTATCTTATGATAGGCCACAACCACTGGGTTTTAACCTACATTTACAGATTGTGCTCTAAAATATCAATGAGAATGTACAGTAATCTCAGCTAAGTACAGACAATGTATGCAGGCTGATCTATATACTATACAACACACACACACGAATCCACCAACATATAGGCATAGACATAATTATACCGTAACAGCTGTCAAGCTTTTACTGCACCATCTGACACAGGCTTCATGATATGCAAGTCTAGGTCTAATCACTAAGTCTATCAGTCGTGGTAATGATGATGTCCCCAGTGTTTATTTTGGTGGGCTAGTGGAACTTACAAACCCACTAGCCTTGTAGCTGGTGATTTTACCCCCAAAAAAATCATTTATACCCTGGTGTTTATCATCCAGGGTGAACTTGTCTAGGTATAATCACCAAGTCTGTCAGTGGTGCTAATGATGATGTCCCCAGTGTTTATTTTGGTGGGCTAGTGGAACTTGTGGCTTGTGATTTTACCCCAAATAAATCATTTATACCCTGGTGTTTATCATCCAGGGTGAACTTGTCTAGGTATAATCACCAAGTCTGTCAGTGGTGCTAATGATGATGTCCCCAGTGTTTATTTTGGTGGGCTAGTGGAACTTACAAACCCACTAGCCTTGTGGCTGGTGATTTTTCCAAAAAAATCATTTATACCCTGGTGTTTATCATCCAGGGTGACCTTGTATAATCACGAAGTCTGATGATGGTAATGGTAATGAGGATGCCCCATGTGTTTATCATCCATGGTGAACTTGTAATGATGATGTCCCCTGTGTTTATCATCCAGGTGAACTTGTCTAAGTATAATCTCCAAATCTGACAGTGGCGGTGGTAATGATGATGTCCCCTGTGTTTATCATCCAGAGTGAACTTGTCTAAGTATAATCTCCAAATCTGACAGTGGTGGTGGTAATGATGATGTCCCCTGTGTTTATCATTAGGGTGAACATGTCTAAGTATAATCTCCAAGTGTGATGGTTGTGGTAATGATGATGTCCCCTGTGTTTATCATCAGGGTGAATTTGTCTAAATATAATCTCCAAATCTGACAGTGGTGGTGGTAATGATGATGTCCCCTGTGTTTATCATCCAGAGTGAACTTGTCTAAGTATAATCTCCAAATCTGACAGTGGTAGTGGTAATGATGATGTCCCGTGTTTATCATCAAGAGAGAACTTGTCTAAGTATAATCTCCAAATCTGACAGTGGTGGTGGTAATGATGATGTCCCCTGTGTTTATCATCCAGAGTGAACATGTCTAAGTATAATCTTCAAGTCTGATGGTTGTGGTAATGATGATGTCCCCTGTGTTTATCATCAGGGTGAATTTGTCTAAATATAATCTCCAAATTTGACAGTGGTGGTGGTAATGATGATGTCCCCTGTGTTTATCATCAGGGTGAATTTGTCTAAATATATTCTCCAAATCTGACAGTGGTGGTGGTAATGATGATGTCCCCTGTGTTTATCATCCAGAGTGAACTTGTCTAAGTATAATCTCCAAATCTGACAGTGGTGGTGGTAATGATGATGTCCCCTGTGTTTATCATCCAGAGTGAACATGTCTAAGTATAATCTTCAAGTCTGATGGTTGTGGTAATGATGATGTCCCCTGTGTTTATCATCAGGGTGAATTTGTCTAAATATAATCTCCAAATCTGACAGTGGTGGTGGTAATGATGTCCCCTGTGTTTATCATCCAGAGTGAACTTGTCTAAGTATTAGTATAATCTCCAAATCTGACACTGGTGGTGGTAATGATGATGTCCCCTGTGTTTATCATCCAGAGTGAACTTGTCTAAGTATAATCTCCAAATTTGACAATGGTGGTGGTAATGATGATGTCCTATGTGTTTATCATCCAGGGTGAACTTGTCTAAGTATAATCTCCAAATCTGACAGTGGTGGTGGTAATGATGATGTCCCGTGTTTATCATCCAGGGTGAACTTGTCTAAGTATAATCTCCAAATATGACAGTGGTGGTGGCAATGATGACGTCCCCTGTGTTTATCAACTAGGGTGAACTTGTCTACCGTATATCTTCGTCTATAAGTCGAATTTTTTTCACCCAAAAATTATTTTATAACTTGGGGGGTCGACTTATAAGAGGGTAAAAACATTTCACCCAAAAATATTACCGTTTTGGGGATTATTTTACAAGTTTTATTGTTGAAGTTTGCCCTGTATTTATACTCAAATATGTTAATTTGACACATTTGTTTTTTATAACCCTTTTTTTTTTTTACATTAGAACAGTTTTGGTTATGCAAAAAGCCGTGCGATCTCACTTGCATGCCAAGAGAACAGTCCACTTAGTTAAAATAACAGTCATCACTAATAGCAAAAATGTCAACAATACTAACTACCTGTTGCCTGAGTTTATTTTGAAATCTGGTCACTGGCATTAATGGTTGTTCAAACAATGTTTTGTTGGTGATTAACTTCAGCTTAGACTGATATCTGCAGTTCACTGGGGACATACATAAAAACCAGTGTACTTTCCAGAGTTATCCTCCTTACATGTATTAATATGGCGGCAAAACATGTGATTAACTGATACTTTCAGTTTTATTGTAGTGATCTGTTGTCAGTGTTTATAAATAAAGTTGTTGTCTGTGCACAAAACCATGCTGTACAGTGCCATACGGTAACAGTCAAACAGCTTTCACTATCTACTAAGGGAATATTTCGTTTTGATGCTATGTTACTTGTTTGCGATGTACAAAACGTTAAAACCGAAGTTTGTAAAATAATTTTCATTTGTTCAAATATTGTACATTATTGTTCTCATGTGCTGAAAATAAGAAATACTTCAATATTTATAAGTTGTTTTTCATGGGTCGACTTATAAACGGGTCAATAAAAAAAATAAGTTTTCAGGGCTTGAAATTAGGGACTCGACTTATAGTCGAGATCGACTTACAGGCGAACATATACGTTAAGTATAATCTCCAAATCTGACAGTGGTGGTGGTAATGATGATGTCCCCTGTGTTTATCATCCAGAGTGAACTTGTCTAAGTATAATCTCCAAATATGACAGTGGTGGTGGTAATGATGATGTCCCCTGTATTTATCATCCAGGGTGAACTTGTCTAAGTATAATCTCCAAATCTGACAGTGGTGGTGGTAATGATGATGTCCCCTGTGTTTATCATTAGGGTGAACATGTCTAAGTATAATTTCCAAGTCTGATGGTTGTGGTAATGATGATGTCCCGTGTTTATCATCAGGGTGAATTTGTCTAAATATAATCTCCAAATCTGACAGTGGTGGTGGTAATGATGATGTCCCCTGTGTTTCATCCAGAGTGAACGTGTCTAAGTATAATCTCCAAATCTGACAGTGGTGGTGGTAATGATGATGTCCCCTGTGTTTCATCCAGAGTGAACGTGTCTAAGTATAATCTCCAAATATGACAGTGGTGGTGGTAATGATGATGTCCCCTGTATTTATCATCCAGGGTGAACTTGTCTAAGTATAATCTCCAAATCTGACGGTGGTGGTAATGATGATGTCCCCTGTGTTTATCATCCAGGGTGAACTTGTCTAAGTATAATCTCCAAATCTGACA
Source organism: Gigantopelta aegis (assembly GCF_016097555.1). NCBI lineage: Eukaryota > Metazoa > Mollusca > Gastropoda > Neomphalida > Peltospiridae > Gigantopelta > Gigantopelta aegis. The sequence goes on along the minus strand of NC_054700.1, from coordinate 39,741,700 downwards.
GTGGTGGTGGTAATGATGATGTCCCCTGTGTTTATCATTAGGGTGAACATGTCTAAGTATAATTTCCAAGTCTGATGGTTGTGGTAATGATGATGTCCCGTGTTTATCATCAGGGTGAATTTGTCTAAATATAATCTCCAAATCTGACAGTGGTGGTGGTAATGATGATGTCCCCTGTGTTTCATCCAGAGTGAACGTGTCTAAGTATAATCTCCAAATCTGACAGTGGTGGTGGTAAAGATGATGTCCCCTGTGTTTATCATCCAGAGTGAACTTGTCTAAGTATAATCTCCAAATCTGGCAGTGGTGGTGGTAATGATGATGTCCCCAGTCAGTGTTTCTGCCAGAAAATATTTTTTGAGTATGGCTCTATGGAAATGAATGCAACCCCAGTTAACAGGGGTATGGGTTACATTTAGGGTTAGGGTTAAGAAAATCATACAGTAATGACAATATTAATTAATTTTGTCAAAAGATTAACTTGAAAGCAAAAATGGGTATGGCGCCATACCCATTTTACCCTCTGACAGAAAACCTGCCTGTGTTTATCATCCAGGGTGATTTCTCACTGAGATGAGTCCACCAACGGGGATCAATCCTAGACTGACCATGCATCAAGTGAGCGCTTTACCACTGGGCTATGTCTCGCCCCCACATTTGCCTTTAATTAACGTTCCTATCTACAGATTTGTCAACTTGCCAGATTTTATGGTTTCACAGATTTCATAAGATTTGCCACAATGTGATGACAGGAATCTGGCCACAAACCACAATTAATTTCACTATTTAGCCTTAGTGGCTATAACATTTTTATTAATATCAGCAGGCCCGTGGATTTTTGTATGTACCTTTGCCTGCCTGGGGGACACATACCCTGGAAAGGACAATCCCTGTTGTCCAGCTCTTTCTTCCAGCATATTGGTTTAAACAAACACACCCTCTAAACCTGGCTGGAGTACACCCATGTTACACAAAAAGCACTACTTTTGCATGGGCCGGAATTACCACAAACAGTCTTCAATGTCAACAAGTTATACATGTTTACAAAGCATGTTGAAAGGTTTCCAACAGAGAGTACAAAGGGTATCCTAAAATCTTGGAAATTAATGGACACATTTTTTTAGTAAAAATATGAATGCACTGTCTAATTTCAAAAGATTTCAGTCCCTAGTTGGGGCATTTATGATCAGTTTTGTTTTTATTACGTCCCCTCGAATTATTTTCTGGCAGAAAGCCTGTATTGTCTATTTTGAGCAGCATTGGCTTCCTGTAATCTTGTCAATTTCGAGCCTTGACTCTATGTTATGATCCAAATGCCGCAATGATCATTATCAATTTTTTTTTTTTTTAAAGAAGTTACATCAATAAGAAAATAAACAGGATGCCCATTGTTTCGAAGTGGGCGGTGGCGAGGTTTACCTAGGACAACGGCCCACAAATCAATCAAATTAATCTGTAGTGACGTCAGCCGATGAAAAAACACTTCTACAAGCCTCAACATAACAGGAAACTGTTGACATCAACATTAAATATTGAAAACATTGTTAGCGGTTGTTCACAGTAATCAACTTTTCACAAGCTTATACAGAGCATGTATTTATACTTTTTAGTTCTATAAACCTCAACTCACCCTCCCCATTATCAAAGGTGTACCAGTACATAAATAAAGATATTTTGCAAGGAATTTGTCAAGCAAGATATTTTTCGTTTAAAAACCACCACCACCACCACCACACCTGTACATATAGTCTGTATGCTTTTGAAAATGTTGATGATTGTCAATGGCCCATTGTAAATGTCATTTCAACATCATTTTAATGACACTAGTGCTCATTGATTTATTAATCATTGACTACTGGATATGAAACATTCTGATATGTAGTCCACGACTGAAATATCAAAGGCCGTGGTATGTGCTATCATCTCTGTGGGATGGTGCATATGAAAGATCCCTTGCTACTAATGGAAAAATGTAGCAGGTTTCCTCTCTAAGACTATATGTCAGAATTACCAAATGTTTGATATTCAATAGCCAATGATTAATTAATCAATGTGCTCTAATGGTGTCGTTAAACAAAACAAACTTTTTTTTTCTTCAGAGAAAATCTGTTACACTTTTTCCCATTTGCAGCAAAGTATCTTTTATATGCTGCATATAAAGCACTTTTTCACAGATAAACAGAGAATACTAATTACTATACATGAATAGCCATTAGACACCATTTATCTTACAACGGGTTATTTTAAAACATATCTAACGGACACGAATGTAGTACATTCTATGTCTGATACATCCTCAAACTAAAACCAGTTTACGGCCCTAGCTCTTGTAGTTACATGTAACGTACATGTACATGTATGTGTCGAAGACAAGTCAATTTCAGGTTAACTTGTACATCATAGAGTGATCGTTTTGGATTGTGCTGTTTTTTCTCATTGGATGCAGGGCTCAAACTTAAGAATTTGTCTTCCACAACAATTTTAAAAGAATTGCAATGGGTGAAACAGTCCACCAACGACAATTTTAAAAGAATTGCAATGGGTGAAACAGTCCACCAACGACAATTTTAAAAGAATTGCAATGGGTGAAACAGTCCACCAACGACAATTTTGAGCCTGCCTATGGCAATTTTTTAAAAAGTGACATAATTTGCAGCAAATAAACCTGACTGAAAGGCTATCTTGTTATATGTAGACATCTTTTAAAGGTGCAAATGTTAAATATTGGAAGATAATATACACCAGGTGTATACTTTTCGCCATTGTTGAGGAGCTTTACCGACAGCACAAAAGTGCCATCGATGATGCTCTCTACCTAGAGTAATTGCTGTCAGTGACGTTGTTAAGTTCGAACCCTGGGATGGTATGGCACAGTTTGCGATCTGGTCATCACCTAGGAGCAGCCAGTCGTATGTCTTTATGTTTTATCATATGTATACTAGTATGTGTTAACGGATGATGTTTTCACCAATGGGTGTGACAGAAGACTGCATATACCACAGCCTTTGATATCCAAGTCATTTGGCAGAGATTGGGATGGGAAAAATCCAAAAATAAAATTGGGCTATGAAGGGGATTCGATCCCACTACCCAAGTATCTCAGACTAGTGCTCTACTGATGGCACAAATAGCTGTTTTACAACTGATATTACAATTTATGAACAACAGATATAAATTAAGACTACAAAAACCGGTTATTGACCATGGCCATCAGCTATGCCATAGAGAATACTATGTACAGTGATTACAGTTTTCCGCAACACTTGTTTATTTTGCCTTCGCACTTGTACATGTATGTAATTTTTTACAATTAATTATTTTTTGTAATACTGACAAATTAAACAACTCTCTTACACATTAACCACAAAACTGACGAGGAGACTATATTTCCAAGTCATATTTTTTGCCATGGTCATTTTCTTAATTGCCAGTGGACTATATATGTACAGTGAAACCTCTCAAAACCGGACTCTCTGTATACTGGAATTCACCCAAAACCGGACGTTTTTCATGGCCCATTTTTTTAAAATCAGTACAGAACTTAACCTCTCTAAACCAGATACCTCTTAAAACCAGACATTTTACTTGGTCCCAAGGATGTCCAGTTTAGAGGGGTTTCACTGTATATTAAAAGGCCGATTCAAAAACAAATAATTATATATTATTGATATCAAGTAAATAATTAAGAAATTGACCATACCATTAATTAATAATAAACAACTCGGTCATTTATTATTAAAAATAATTAGCACCTCGTCGTTATTTATATCAATGTCATAATACGCGCACCACCGCAAGACTTGTGGTACATTGTTTATTCCCAATCAACGCAGTGTGATAGAAAATACAACACACACCCACCTACAGTTACATGTCATTAAGGGAAACAGTGTGCTGGTTATTGTTCAGCAAATCATCATTATATTATCTCTAATATTCAGGTATACGTACAAATGTACGTGCAAGTGCCAACAGCCTTAGTTACTACATAACTATTTTCTTTGTATCCCTACAAGTGTTACTAGGAGAAGACAGTAATTAGTTTAATAATGACACCTCAGCACGTTTTTAAACTACATGTACTTCTGTTTATTAGCAGTTCTAACATAAATGGGTATTTCAACATTTGGTCCAAAACAAGAAAGAGAAGAAACACACTGCCGCCACATGGGCTATATGTACTTTCCCATAGATAGGACAGTACATACCATGGCCTTTGATGTACCAGTTGTTGGGCACTGGTTATGTCTTACTGAATGTTCACTGTACACATGTAGCACAGCACGACATATTGGTGTACTCACCAGCTGTACATATATAGCTCAACATGACATATTGGTATACTCACCAGCTGCACACATGTATACAGAGTGACACATTGGTGTACTCACCAGCTGTACACATGATGTTGATGTACTTACCAGCTGTACAAATGTAGCACAACACAACATACCAGTGTATTCACCAGCTGTACACATGTAGTACAACATGACATATTGGTGTTCTCACCAGCTGTACATATGCATCAGAACATGACATGTTGGTGTACTCACCAGTTGTACACAGGTAACACAAAATAACAGTGGTGTACTCACCAATTGTACTCACCAGCTGTACACACGTAGTACAGCACAACATGGTGGTGTACTCACCAGCTGTACACATGTAGTACAATACAACATATTGGTGTACTCACAAACTGCATACATGTAGCACAACAACATGGGTGTACTCACCAACTGCATACATGTAGCACAGAATGACATATTGGTGTACTCACCAGCTGAACACATGTAGCAGAACATGACATTGTGTACTCACCATCTGTACACATGTAGCACAGAACAACATATTTTTCTTACTGGATGCATGCTGCAATACAGCATATACATATAGCACAACACATTGTGTACTCACTAGCTGCATACATGTAGCACAACACACCATATTGGTGTACTCACCAGCTGTACACATGTAGCTCATAGAATGATGTATTCATGTACTCAACAGCTGTACACATGTAGCACAACATGGCATATTGGTGAACTCACCAGCTGTACATATGTAGTACAGCATAACATATTGGTGTACTCACCAGCTATACAGATGTAGTACAGCATGACATATTGGTGTACTCATGGCCTATCTTACTGGATGCACTCTGTACTATAGCATACACATGTAACACAACATGACATTGGTGTATTCACCAGCTGTACACATGTAACACGACATGACATTGGTGTATTCACCAGATATACAGCACAACATGACATATTGGTGTACTCACCAGCTGTACACATGTAGCACAACATGACATATTGGTATATTCACTAGCTGTCTTACTGGATGCACGCTGTAGTACAGCATACATATATGTAGCACAACGTGACATATACTCACCAGCTGTACACATGTAGTAGAGCACGACATATCGGTATACTCACCAGCTGTGCATGTGTAGCACAACACAACATATTGGTGTACTCACAAATTGTACACATGTAGCACAACATGATATTGGTGTACTCATCAGCTGTATTACTGGATGCACGCTGTATTCACTAGCAGCATACATGTAGCACAACACAACATATTGGTGTACTCACCAGCTGTACACGTGTAGCACATGACTTTGGTGTACTCACCAGCTGTACACATGTAGCAAAGAACGACATATTGGTGTACTCAACAGCTGTACACATCTAGCACAACACGACATTGGTGAACTCAACAATTGTAAACATGTAGTACAACACAACATACTGGTGTACTCATCAGTTGTACACAGCAAAACACAACATATTGGTGTACTCACCAGTTGTACACATGTAGCACAACATGGCATTGGTGTACTCATCAGCTGTCTTACTGGATGCACACTGTAGTACAGAGTACACATATATAGCACAACCCTACATATTGGTGTAATCACCACCTGTACACAAGTAGCACAACATGACATATTTGTGTACTTGCCACCTGTACACATGTAGCACAATACGACATAGTGGTGTACTCACTAGCTGTACACATTTGGCATAACACGACATACTGGTGTACTCACCAGCTGTGCACATTTAGCATAACACGACATATTGGTGTACTCACCAGCTGTACACATTTAGCATAACACGACATATTGATGTACTCACCAGCTGTCTTGCAAGGGAAGACGCCTCATCGGAGTTCACCTTGGTAGTCTCTTTAGGGGTTGATGTTTGGAAGTAGGCCATTCCACCGGTATGTGCACACCATAGCTGAAAACACACGGAAATATGGCTTTATATACACTAATACATAATTTGGGATTGGTGACTGCAAAACTCATTGCACACTCAGTTTAAATGGTGTACTTGGGCACAAGTCAGTACAGGACAGTCACGCTATACTTTTTAAGGGGTGACTCAAACAGTTTAACCTGTGCTCCAAATCTAAAATAGAAATATATGAACATATAATTTATTTATTCAATACAGTACTGTGCTAATATAATAATCAATACATATGAAGAGAATATTAATCAGATCAATCGTTGTATGTAATGGTTGAAATTATATTTTTGTAATGTTATATTTTATGCCATTCATTGAAATTTATACAATATATGTAACATCAACTCGTGGAGAGGCATTTATATAGGCTTACCACCTGTTTGCGAATCCACTTCATTTATTTATTTATTGTTTAAAATACAAAAAGGTCAATCATTTCCATTCAGACATTCTTATACAGGTATGGCAGATATACCAGATATACCAGTAATGTTGAAAGCTACCTTGGTGTCATATTGGTTAAAGTGCAACCCCTGTAATTCCTCGCGGCAATTGGCAATGCTGTGAAGTTTTTAATTGTAGGGGCTGAAGTGCTACAGTAATGAAACACATATTTTGCTATCTTTTGGTACCTATATATCACGTTTACATGAATGAATACAACTAAATTTTTAAAAGAACTGAAACGCTGTTTAAATATCGCATCAGCCATCAGACTTAAGGCTGGTAGATACTGGGTTTGAACCCCAGAACTGGACACTGTCACTACCCAACTATCCTGTACGGACAGCTCTAATAGATGAGGTGTGTGCCCAGGACAGTGTGGGCCCAGGACAGCGTGCTTGATCTTTAATTGGATAAAAGTTAAAATGAATGAAAATTTTAGAAGTAATGTTTTGTTTAACGACACCACTAGAGCACATTAATTTATGAATCATTAGACAGGTAGAATGTCAAACATTTTGTCCCTGAGGCAGGCAGTTTGAGGAAACTTGCTAAATTTTTTCCATTAGCAGTGTCAAGGAATCTTTTATGTATGTATACATTTATTATGTGTACTTTCCAACAGACAGGACAGCACATACCACAGCCTTTGATATATGAGTCATGGGGCACTAGCTGGGACGGGGTAAAATCTCAATCAGAGAATACAAAATTTATATTATGTTATAATCAATAGCTGGAACATCACTATACTCGGAACAAGCAATCAAAGCCTTAAAACTGATCAGGACTGAAACTTAACTTAAAAATCTAAGTGGTCAGCATGGTCAGTTAAAATAAATTGTCATTGGACCCTTGACCAAATTGAACTAGCCCTCAAATTGTTGTATGTTAAACAAATATTCATTTCATTTCAATTTAGTAAATCTATGAAGCATGTTTCATATTTTGGTTCATAATCTTTCTGTACCTTACACATTATTATTTAATACAGACTACAATATTGTTTCAGAGAAAAAGTTTTTTAAATGCATGTAGCAAATAAAAATTAAATACCATAAGCAATGAATAAGTTATTAACAGTTAATTGTGTTGGAGTGGTGATGATAAAATACTACTCCCAACTTTTGCTAGGATCATTTATAGGTGACCTACTTGTGAAATGTTTAAGCCAATTCTCCACAATTTTTAATCTCATTATTAATGAACTGTGCTAATAACGGGCCATTCAAATATTACTTAACGCTCGAGAAGTGGGTGGGTGTAGGTCCAAACATTATGTACCGTTACAGAGGGTGAGTGGGTGTATTTAGCAGCATTACGTAACACATTTTAAAAAAAACTATTTCTAAAATATTTTATTTTGTTTTGTGTTTTTTATAAACACTATGTTATGGGGTGGTTTGTTTTATTTAACAACACCACTTGAGCAAATTGATTAACAAATCATCAGCTATTGGATGTCAAACATTTGGTAATTCTGACACGTAGTCATCAGAGGAAATCCGCTGCATTTTTTCTAATGCGCCAAGGGATCTTTTATATGCATTGTCCCATAGACAGTCCTGATAGTACATACCATGGCCTTTGATATACCAGTTGTGGTGCTTTCTTTCTTTTATTTTTTTCAGGCTGAGTAATAACAAATGCATATACACTTTGCCCTTGATAAGACACGAGTGAACAATTGGAAGTTAATTGAAATTGCAGCTTTAAAAAAAATATAATATATATATATTTATATATATATTTTAAAAAAAAAAAAAACTTAAAACTTAAAAGACATGCTTTTGCTGCTGGGTACTTTTTTTTGGGAGCTGAATAACAAATATTTCTATTGATGGGAATGTAAATATGAATGTGCAAGAAGAAATTTCTTACTGATCAATATATTGTTTTATTTCAATTGCGTTTGTTGATAATCAGATTCAGTGTATCACCTAATAATCAAATGACAGCCGGATACACATCATACAGACCGTCACCATGAAATGAAGACAACAGATTCAAGACCAAATCGGTGTGTAGGTGCCATGTTTGGCAGAAAAACATGGTTGAAAATATATTAATCAATTAAATGATTTTACTGCTACATTATAGTACCAATCATGTTTAATGTGCGAGGTCTAAACACCACTAAAACGTAAACCACGTGTTAATGTTAAACATTATGATTACAACAATGATAAAAATAACCGCGCTTCCACAATTTATCTCTAGGACAGAAATGATAACAGAAATTCTTACCAAATTCCAACACCAATTTGGTAAAATATAAACCAAACTGTTCTGCGCCGAAACAATTAACACAAAAAGCACTCTCCATCGACATGTAAATGTAATTAGACAATATTGTAAAATCTGACAGTGTCAAAGTTGATTGCATCCACGTTTCAGACAAGGTGAAGGTCGTAAACCCATAACGAGGACGACTATACTTCGTGACAAGGGAAGACAATGATTATTCTCTTCAAGTGCATTTTTTATTACCAAATGTAATGTAACAAAAGTTATGAATTGGAAATAATACATGTATATGGTATATACTATTTAGGAGGTATTCTGTTCTGTTTGTGATATATAATATTCAATTAAAAAACGCAGTAATTTGATGTGTCGATTTTCGTGTCGCGTACTATATTAATATTAAATATTCATGAATGACAGAAACGAACTTCTTGAACTTCCAATCGTAAAGAACGCGTGACTTGGTGGGTGTGACTTTGACTTTGATGCCTCGAGATGTTTTAGATATCACAAATACCTATCTTTATAAAACATGCCACGTGAGATTTCTTTTTAAATTATTCACTCATGTTAAGGGCCGTGGGGCATATAATAACCAGTTAATTAAAATATCATTATAAAATATTTTTTTACCTTTAAGTAAATAGACGTAAACAAAAATAAACGCAGGTCTTATATGGTAGTGCGCGTGTGCAGAGGGGGTGACGGAGATAGAAATTTACCCCACCCCCTGCTTGGACAAGTGGATTTTTGTTTCCAATGTATATTTTGAGGAAAAATTACCCAACCCCCTAAAAAAAATCTCACTCACTACAGTCTAGATTGGAGGGCGGTGGCCCACCCACTATTAGGGGGGCCAACCTACACTATGTGTGTATGTATGTATGTATGTATACATGTATGATTTTATTTTTAAAAAGTTTGATTGGGGAACACGGGGCCATGGTTCCCCTGCCCCACCCCACCCCCACCCACCCCCACCACAGCCCGTCGATACGGTACTGTGGAATACTCGGGTGATATGTAATGGGTATTGTCTTCTGTCTGTTTTTGAGGTAGGCCCCTACTTGTGAAGAGCACACACACACACAGAGAGAGAGAGAGAGAGAGAGAGAGAGAGAGAGAGAGAGAGAGAGAGAGAGAGAGAGAGAGAGAGAGAGAGAGACATACACACACACACACACACACACACACACACACACATATATATATATATATATATATATGTATGTATGTATGTATGTATGTATGTATGTATGTATGTATGTATGTATATACATGTATATAGATAGATATAGATATACATACAGACATACATACGTACATAGCTCAAAAGGTATTGTGGCAAGTCTTGCAATTTGCGGGCGAATCGGTGCCATAGGTTTGAGTCCCAGCAACGGCATGGGACAATTTGTGTTGCCAGAAAGGATTTAATTATCCCCTGCGCCAGTGCGTTAATATCTATGTATGTAATAGTCAACCTCGACATACATACAATATATAGATATTCATACATCAATACATACTAGCCAGTGCCAGGTTTGCCCACTGTTTCATGCACGTAAGCGGGATCGACCGCGTAGATTGTAGGCCCCATGCATATGGTTGAGTTAAAAGAGCTTCCTTTTTATGGAAGCTTCGATAGCTCAGAGCGTATCGTGGTTAGTCTTGCAATTTGCGGGCGAATCGGTACCATAGGTTCGAGTCCCAGCAACGGCATGGGACAATTTGTGAGGCCAGATAGGATTTAATTATCCCCTGCGCCAGTGCGTTAATATCTATGTATGTAATAGTCAACCTCGACATACATACAATATATAGATATTCATACATCAATACATACTAGCCAGTGCCAGGTTTGCCCACTGTTTCATGCACGTAGGCGGGATCGACCGCGTAGATTGTAGGCCCCATGGATATGGTTGAGTTAAAAGAGCTTCCTTTTTATGGAAGCTTCGATAGCTCAGAGCGTATCGTGGTTAGTCTTGCAATTTGCGGGCGAATCGGTGCCATAGGTTCGAGTCCCAGCAACGGCATGGGACAATCTGTGAGGTCAGAAAGGATTTAATTATCCCCTGCGCCAGTGCGTTAATATCTATGTATGTAATAGTCAACCTCGACATACATACAATATATAGATATTCATACATCAATATATACATACATACACACACATACACACACACACACACACACACACACACATACATACATACATACATACATATATATATATATATATAATGACTTGCAAATAGTCGGCGATTATTTATGTGTTGAGGCGCTATAGCATTTCAAGTTCATATCAGTTCAACAGGCCAGTTAGAACGATATCTGAAGGGAGGGGGCACAATTTTGATGGGGGTGTCACAAGCCAGATTGTTATCTTTATTTATATTGAGGGGCAAAAAACGTATATTTTTGTCAAAGGTAGAATGCCATTCAGATTACGGGCCTAAGTAATTGCTTGTATATACATAATACATTGGGGTTGTTCAATATACATGTATATATTTAGCTCACTTGTCATTGCCAAACTTTATAAGGCAGGGAGGGAGATATATTTTTTAAAGTTACAACGTTTTCAAGTTAAAGTTTGTTGTGTTTAACGACACCACTAGAGCATATTGATTTATTAATCATCGGCTAATGGATGTCAAACATTGGTAATTTTTATACATATTCATTAGTCGCCACAGCTAGGATAGCACATACCATGGCCTTTGATATACCAGTCGTGGTGCACTGGCTAACGGAAGTTATATATTATGTTAATGACCCCCACCTCACTCTAAACACACATATTCAAGGACGATAATATACGTTTTTGTCCTGGTCTATATAAAGATAAAAATGTGGTTTGTGCCCATCAATAGCCTAATATAAACGTACGAAAGTCAAAACAAACATTTTGTCAAACCAGTGAACATTCATGTATGTGACACAAGGAAGTTCTCGCGGTCCGGTGAAGAGGTTTGGGGTGCGTGAGGTCAGAAGGTGGGTGTGTCGGAAGTAAAATTACCTCAATCACAGCGACGATTTTTTATTTAATTTTATTATTATTATTATTTTAATATAGCCTAATTACATGTGTATTGTATTAAATACTAATGACTGAGAATCACTCTTTAAAAGCGCAGTGTCATCGCGGAAGTAACAGAGAAATCTAATTGGATTAGACGGCGGAAATATCTAGATAATGTTTTGTAGGTTTCACTAATTGATGGATGTGGGAGGAAAAATGAGGCTTCCCCGTAACCATGGCAATATTGACAACTGTTGTGTGTGTGTGTTTGTGTTTGTGTGTG
>NC_054700.1:39724426-39726926 GCF_016097555.1 Gigantopelta aegis | reverse complement strand
GGAAGATTAGCATACCAACATCAAAGTCGTGGTTTAACTTACCTAATTTAGTTGGCGACACCCTCAAGGTAAATATATTTCGTCGGGTAACCACTCCACTGAACTATATTTATCTACTTGTTTAAAGGTCCTGGGACGGGACGTAACCCAGTGTTAAAGCGTTCGCTTTATGCGCGGTCGGTTTGGGATGGATCCCCGTCGGTGGGCCCATTGGGCTATTTCTCGTTCCAGCCAGTGCACCACGACTGGTAAATCAAAAGTCATGGTATGTGCTACCCTGTCTGTGGGATGGTGCATATAAAAGATCCCTTGCTACAAATGGAAAAATGTAGCGGGTTTCCTCTAAGACTATATGTCAAAATTACACAATGTTTGACACCCAATATCAGATGATTAATAAATGAATGTGCTCTAGTAGTGTCCTTAAACAAAACAAACTTTTGTCTTTCTTTTCTTTTCTTTTTTTCTTTTTTTGTTAAAGGTCCGTGTTTCCAATATGTGTAAAAATTACAATGACGTCTCAAAATAGCATTTATTGTGAAACTAATTTAATATATAATACTCACGTAATAGTGCACGTTTAGCGAATATAAGATTTTTAATAGAGGGTTGGGTGTAATCCTTTCGCGGGCTTTATGATATTTAAAAAATGGAATTGAATTGAAATGAATGTCTAACGACACCCTAGCACGAAAATTAGATTGGCTATTGTCTGTCAAACAAAAGGTTAATATATTAATAAATCGATGATCAACATGAAAATAAAAATGTAAAAGTTAAATTTACACCGGAAAGGGCTGTACATTTTTTTTTTACAAATATCACAAGTACATGTAGGTAAAATTAAAATTTAGAATAAAATTACTTATCTCGGAGAAGGAACCAAATTTGCAAAATCTGTTTTCATCTTATAGATGTGCAACTACATGCATTTACAATGCTTAAACAGCAGAGTTAAGACTAACATACATTCGGCTCAAAGTCTTTCAACAAAGTCAAAGAGCCAATTTTTTTGTTTGTTTTGTTAAAGAACATTACTTGTCCAAAATTTGGATGAGGAATCCACCTACCCCACGCTTAACGATAGCATACTGGAATAATTCTACACGTGAAACGTAATACTAAAATAGCACTTGTACTATTAGTCGTGTCATAAACATAGTTTCGAGCTGCTACAAATACACATCACGTGTGTACATGCATATATTAATGTTCACTTAATGTTTGCATTTACTATAATTTGATACCCAATATCCGATGTATTTGTCATGCTGGTGATCGTTAAACATTCATTCATTCATGCGACATTCATGCGAGGTCCATAATACAGGGAGAAGTCACTTCTTTCTTTAAATTTAAGTTTTCTTATGTTTAACGACACCATTAGAGCACATTGATTTATTAATCATCGACTATTGGATGTCAAACATTTGGTAATTTCGACATATAGTCTTAGCGAGGAAACCCGCTACATTTTTCTATTAGTAGCAAGGAATTTTTCATATGCACCATCCCACAGAGATGATAGCACATACCACGGCCTTTGATATTTCAGTCGTGGTGCACTGGCTGGAGCGAGAAATGGCCCAATGGGACAACCGAGACGGGGATCGACCCCAGACCGACCGCGCATCAAGCGAGCGCTTTACCACTGGGCTACTTTTCGCCCCACTCCCTTCTTTAAATAGGCCTACCATCATGGTTTCAAAGTCCAAAAGTAAATTGGTGCTAGCCAGAAATACCGCACACTTGTTAAACTGTGATGTCAGGCTGGCAGGATCCGGGGATGGGTGATTTGGCTATGTTGCCCCCGGCACATTACAAGATTATTTTTTATATATATATTAATAAATGAAGGATAAATTAATTAAAAAAATATATACTTTTTTTTGCGTAGAAGCAGAACACAATGTCACTGCGAAACAGTTAGGAACATAACCGTGAAACATTCTGCAATTGTTTACAGAGCAATATAACAACATCTAGCTTAAAACAACTGGGGTTGGAAGTGAGGCGTGGTGTTAAAAAAAAAAATAGTAATAATAATCAAGACACAATGTATGATCTTCTTCAGCTAGACCCCACAAAAAGACACCTTTAAACTAACAAGACACAATGTATGATCTTCTTCAGCTAGACCCCCTCAAAAGACACCTTTAAACTAACGAGACATAATGTATGATCTTCTTCAGCTAGACCCCCTCAAAAGACACCTTTAAACTAACGAGACACAATGTATGATCTTCTTCAGCTAGACCCCCCCCCCCCCCCCCCCCCCCAAAAGACACCTTTAAACTAACGAGACACAATGTATGATCTTCTTCAGCTAGACCCCCCAAAAAGACACCTTTAAACTAACGAGACACAATGTATGATCTTCTTCAGCTAGACCCCCCCAAAAGACACCTTTAAACTAACGAGACACAATGTATGATCTTCTTCAGCTAGACCCCCCAAAAAGACACCTTTAAACTAACGAGACACAATGTATGATCTTCTT
>NC_054700.1:39643777-39724226 GCF_016097555.1 Gigantopelta aegis | reverse complement strand
ACACCTTTAAACTAACGAGACACAATGTATGATCTTCTTCAGCTAGACCCCCCCAAAAGACACCTTTAAACTAACAAGACACAATGTATGATCTTCTTCAGTTAGACCCCCCCCCCCCAAAAAAAAAAAGAAGACACCTTTAAACTAACAGAGGCACGTTTTCTTGTTTTTGAGGGCGGGACGTAGCCCAGTGGTAAAGCGTTCGCTTGATGCGCGGTCGGTCTCCGTCGATGGACTCATTGGGCTATTTCTCGTTCCAGCCAGTGCTCCACGACTGGTGTAACAAAGGCCGCGGTGTGTACTATCCTGTCTGTGGGATGGTGGATATAAAACATCCCTTGCTGCAAATCGAAAAGAGTAGCCCATGAAGTGGCGACAGCGGGTTTCCTCTCTCAATATCTGTGTGGTCCTTAACCATATATGTGACGCCATATAACCGTAAATAAAACATTTCCTTCCTTGTTGTTTTTGAGAGGAGGCATTTCCCTCGCCCAACCCGCACCACCCTCCCCGCCATGCTAGGTACGGACCTGTTTTATAATGTAATGTAGACATTCCATAGTGTCATCAAGTACCCGTTTAGTGAAACACACACATACATCCGCACACATGTTTTAACAATATGATTTATCCCCCTTTTAGATATTTAGGGAGTGTCTGTCATTCCATTCAGATTTACGGGACTCCATGGACAGAATTAGTCATGCGGGAACGTAATCCAGTGTAACATTATAATACGAATGTGGAATGTGTTTGGAATTCTTTATCGAGTATATAAACCATAACATAAAAACGCGCTCAAGTGGTGTCGTATTAGCGAGACGATGACACGACAAAAATTACAATGCAATATATATATTACATTAGCGAAAAGGAAATAGCTGGCAGGTGCGTATGCAAGATGGATTTTGGGTCGACAACCACCCCCACCCCTCAAACAAATTCTCTTCTTTTTTTTCAATATATTTTCCGGGGGAGCATGAATCAGTGGTGTCATGGTTAAACCATCGAACATAAGGCTGGTAGGTACAGGGGTGGGGTGTGGGGGTGGGGTACCATGGTACGCTTTAACATGCTGATATCCACTGTTACGGTTCGGCACGAGACTTGTTTTTAAAACCCACTAAGTTATAAAAATTAATATGCTATAGTTTTTTGCACTCAGACTGTATCCGTGAGATTATCTTTGTTCAATCTTTAAATCGTTGAAAAGTTGGGCTGTCGGGTTTCTTCCTGTGGTGTGTGTATTACTGATTAATGTGTGAAATATTTGTTATCAGTGAACTCGAAAATGACCGATGTAAATGACCGAGGTATTTAACGTCAAACAGGATTATTGTTGAAATACACCTGTAATCTTTGGCTGCGGTGGGTGGCAGAAATATTCCGAATTTTCTTTATAGAGTTGTCTCTGACGGCGGGGGTGGGGGGTGGGGTGGGGTGGGGTGAGACGTAGTTCAGCGGTAAAGCGTTCCCCTGATGCGCGGTCGGTTTAGGGTCAATCCCCATCGGTGTGCCCATTGGGCTATTTCTCGGCTGGTATTTCAAAGGTCGTGGTATGTGCTATCCTGTCTGTGGGATGGTGCATATATAAATGGTCGCTTGCTACTAATAAAAAATGTAGCGGGTTTCCTCTCTAAGACTATATGTCCTAAATTATCAAATGTTTGACATCCAAGTTTACAAGTTTATTTATTGACTGAAGTTTTACAACTCATCAGCATTAAATAATAAATACATATCTATATACAATATGTTCAGTAAAATGGTGGGGAGTGAATTTTACATAATATGGTAAATGTCAAAAGCACAATACAAATATAACTAGGCATGTATAATATGAAACTAGATTAAATCAAATTATTTCTTAAATTATTTGCCTGAATTAAATATTTCCCAAGGTTATTGAGCTCTTTAATGTTTTCAGTAGTTAGTACATGTAGTTGAATTAGCTAAAAAACCAAAACAAAAACAACATTAGGTCGTCTGTAATAATACGCTTTAATAAATCTTTTGTCTCAGATCATTACATCGGTGACATTGCAAAATAAAATGGAATTCATCTTCCATTTCATTGCAATTACAAACTGTGCATAGTCTTTGTGTTTAAACTTTCTCACAGACAAGACATCGCATATCACGATATTTGATACACCAGTCGTAGAGCACTGATTGAAACGAGCAATAATGAAAAAAAAAAAAAAAAAAAAAAACCAGTCAGCGAATGGATCCACTGAGGAGGTTCGAACCTGCGACCAAAACACCTCAGGCGAGCGCTTATACCGACTGAGTTAGGCCCCGCCTCCTCAACGGATGCAGCTGTCAGGTGTGATGGTGGGTATAGTTGGAGACAGATGTTTTCACAAGGTTCAATATCCTGTCACAGACGATATCGATTTATTTACTGTAGGCGACTCTAGTCATTCACATCACATTTCGTCGGATGACGAGATGTGTGCTCCTGTGACAAAATACATCCGGGATTGGAAAGATTTGTGAAAATATGTAAAATTCAACGATTCGCGGTCCTCCGGCGCGCTGTTAAAGGTGCACTATCACACACAGTTATAAAAGAGCCACGTTTCTTTGTTTTTAACATTGCTATAAATAATTCGCAGTTAGTCGCTGTATAAATAAACAAGACAAGACAAGAAGACAAAACAAGAATTTATTTACACTCGGGCCGTTGCACAGCGGCATAGGAGGAATATATACATATACAATTTATAACATTTATAACCAAGACTATCAGTATTGTAATGTGTTGCCACTGGGCGTAAACAGGTATTCGCAACAAGTTTACAAAATACTGTGGTTTCGTTAAACAAATGTCAGCCCTAAGTTCAGCCAGCAAACGTTTGGCTAACGTTCGCGAACTATTTAATTGGTTCCCAACGTGGCCATTTGGTCTACTGTTAAGCGCATAAACCAGTCTAGCAGACGTTTTTCCCGCTCTTTCTGGCTGAACGCAGCCCTGGGTACAACAGTTTATGAGAACCGTTGTTCTGGTTGAGTGCTGGTTACGCAGTTTTAAAATCGCACGAACCGCGAATCTGTTACGTGGTGAATCATTACGTTCCAAAATTAAAAGTAGGGTCTACTATATATATCAGTAGTCAAAACGAAAATCAGTTTATTTTTCTAAAAGGCATCTGAACCACCAATGTAATTCAAATATTTAAATGTATGTCTAACTCATCGGTTACGTGAACTATATTCACATAACCGAACAATCGGTTACCTAATTAAAACTCACGTGAATTGACTTCAGTTTACCTAATATTTTGAAATGTCCCTTTCATTTGCTTTCGGAAACATTATGTACATACATAGCATTGAGGAAGTGTAGTGTGTAGTATTAAATCGCTCTACTCACGTGGAGAGGAGTCATACAGGAAGGAGTGATATTGTCTGCTACGTCCAACCAATAATTGTCGTTATTGAAGAAGAAGAAGAAAAAAAAAAAAAAACATAAAAAAAGGCCGAGCTCGTAGCATTTACAGCAGCCAAAAAAAAACAAAAAAAAACAAACAACGTGAATGACAGCTTCACACTCAGTTGCTAGGAAAGTTACGTTTTCCACTTAGCGAGTGCAGACGACACACCATAACAAAACATGGAATTAAAACAAACCGCGTGACACCAAACCGGGAGGGGATAATAGAGAGGTTTTACCGGCCTCGGTGGTGTCGTGGTTAGGCCATCGGTCCACAGGCTGGTAGGTACTGGGTTCGGATCCCGGTCGAGGCATGGGATTTTTAAATCCAGATACCGACTCCAAACCCTGAGTGAGTGCTCCGCAAGGCTCAGTGGGTAGGTGTAAACCACTTGCACCGACCAGTGATCCATAACTGGTTCAACAAAGGCCATGGTTTGTGCTATCCTGCCTGTGGGAAGCGCAAATAAAAGATCCCTTGCTGCCTGTCGTAAAAGAATAGCCTATGTGGCGACAGCGGGTTTCCTCTAAAAAAAAAAACAGTGTCAGAATGACCATATGTTTGACGTCCAATCAATGTGCTCTAGTGGCGTCGTTAAATAAAACAAACTTTACTTTTTTTTAGAGAGGTTTTACAACCACACAGTTACTGTTACGGATAGTGATAGGTCACCATTTTGAGCGTAGATGGTGACGTCAAAGCAATTTGTTTCCCGCTCTTTAATAAAAGGTCTGCTCCACGTAATAAACTTCGTGGCTAATATATAATAAATTGTTTTATAATCATAACACTTCTGAGAATGCCGCCATCTCTAAGTCACTAACCATGCCGATCTGCGGAACTATAGTCCGTCCCACAGGAACGCCTTTTTTCAATACTTTGGAATCTCTGAGCCGATTGATTTGTAAATTAAACACAAAAAGTAGTACTTTTCAGTTATTTCCAAAACACTTTTACTTTTCTGATTATGTCAAACCAAACTAAAGTGATTTACAAAAAGATTTTTTTATAGAATGATGAGACGGACTATAGCTAAATAATTAGTACTGGACATTACCTATAAATCATATTGGGTCGAATTTGCGAAGAATGTTTTTTTCTTTCTGAAACGCGGGTGTTTAAGCGTTGTAAACGCGGGTGTTTAAGCGTTGTAAATGTGAAGAACAAACATATTTTGTAATTCGGCCCATTATGATTATGTTTCGGTATCCGTAGTTCAGTAATTATCTGTCTATCTGTCCGTTTCTATTGTGTTGTATATATACTCTTCAAAAGAAGAAACGCAAAACCACATTGTCGTAACATTTGGAGAATTGATTTCATTATTGAATGGTGAGTCCGATAATTACCAAATGTTGCAGGATTGTTCACAATTCACTCTAGTCCATTGTGAGTAAGTGATAGGACACACCACCAAGGTCAAGGTCATCTGGAGTCAATACCGTGTGTGGCCTCCGCGTGTGTTGACAACTGCCTGGCACCGCCTGCCCATTGAAGCAACCAGAGTACGGATGACGTCCCGGGGGATGGTGGCCCACTCGGCCTGCAAGGCTGCTGCCAGCTCGGGCAGGGTCTGGGGCTGTGGTTGTCGCTGTCGGAGGCGTCGGTCCAACTCATCCCATAGATGCTCAATTGGGTTCAAATCCGGTAATATCGATGGCCAAGGAAGGACATTAATGTTGTTGTTCTGTAGGAAAGCCGTTGTGAGACGTGCTGTGTGAGGCCTGGCGTTGTCATGTTGGAACACTGCGTTGGCGTTGGCCATAACTGGAACGATGTGTGGCCGGAGGATCTGGTCAATGTAGCCCTGTGCATTCAGGTTGCCCTGCACGTGGACCAGGTCAGTTCTGCCAGTGTGTGAGATGGCTGCCCACACCATGACACTACCCCCGCCGAATCTGTCCACTTCCTGCACGCAGTTTGCCGCATAACGTTCACCACGACGCCTATACACGCGACATCTTCCATCATGACGTCGGAGCAGAAATCGGGATTCGTCACTGAACCACACCTGTCTCCATTGCCGTTGAGGCCGTTGTCGATGAATCTGGCACCACTGCAGTCGGAGTCGACGGTGTTGTGGTGTTAAGACGACACCTCGAACTGGACGTCTGGCACGAATTCCTACCTCACGTAGGCGGTTCCGTACGGTCTGGTCGGATATCCTGCGCAAACCTGGTATTGCTGCGGCTGTGGAGGTGGCAGTAGTCAATCGTTCCCGAAGGTGGCGTACCCGGATGTAGCGGTCCTGCCCGGGGGTAGTGACCCGTGGTCGACCGGATCTAGGGAGGTCACGTGTTGATCCATGTTGCTGGTAACGGTCCCACAGTCTGGAGATGGTGCTTGGTTGAGTGCTGGTTACGCAGTTTTAAAATCGAACGAACCGCGAATCTGTTACGTGGTGAATCATTACGTTCCAAAATTAAAAGTAGGGTCTACTATATATATCAGTAGTCAAAACGAAAATCAGTTTATTTTTCTAAAAGGCATCTGAACCACCAATGTAATTCAAATATTTAAATGTATGTCTAACTCATCGGTTACGTGAACTATATTCACATAACCGAACAATCGGTTACCTAATTAAAACTCACGTGAATTGACTTCAGTTTACCTAATATTTTGAAATGTCCCTTTCATTTGCTTTCGGAAACATTATGTACATACATAGCATTGAGGAAGTGTAGTGTGTAGTATTAAATCGCTCTACTCACGTGGAGAGGAGTCATACAGGAAGGAGTGATATTGTCTGCTACGTCCAACCAATAATTGTCGTTATTGAAGAAGAAGAAGAAAAAAAAAAAAAAAAACATAAAAAAAGGCCGAGCTCGTAGCATTTACAGCAGCCAAAAAACAACAAAAAAACAACAACATGAATGACAGCTTCACACTCAGTTGCTAGGAAAGTTACGTTTTCCACTTAGCGAGTGCAGACGACACACCATAACAAAACATGGAATTAAAACAAACCGCGTGACACCAAACCGGGAGGGGATAATAGAGAGGTTTTACCGGCCTCGGTGGTGTCGTGGTTAGACCATCGGTCCACAGGCTGGTAGGTACTGGGTTCGGATCCCGGTCGAGGCATGGGATTTTTAAATCCAGATACCGACTCCAAACCCTGAGTGAGTGCTCCGCAAGGCTCAGTGGGTAGGTGTAAACCACTTGCACCGACCAGTGATCCATAACTGGTTCAACAAAGGCCATGGTTTGTGCTATCCTGCCTGTGGGAAGCGCAAATAAAAGATCCCTTGCTGCCTGTCGTAAAAGAATAGCCTATGTGGCGACAGCGGGTTTCCTCTAAAAAAAAAAAACAGTGTCAGAATGACCATATGTTTGACGTCCAATCAATGTGCTCTAGTGGCGTCGTTAAATAAAACAAACTTTACTTTTTTTTAGAGAGGTTTTACAACCACACAGTTACTGTTACGGATAGTGATAGGTCACCATTTTGAGCGTAGATGGTGACGTCAAAGCAATTTGTTTCCCGCTCTTTAATAAAAGGTCTGCTCCACGTAATAAACTTCGTGGCTAATATATAATAAATTGTTTTATAATCATAACACTTCTGAGAATGCCGCCATCTCTAAGTCACTAACCATGCCGATCTGCGGAACTATAGTCCGTCCCACAGGAACGCCTTTTTTCAATACTTTGGAATCTCTGAGCCGATTGATTTGTAAATTAAACACAAAAAGTAGTACTTTTCAGTTATTTCCAAAACACTTTTACTTTTCTGATTATGTCAAACCAAACTAAAGTGATTTACAAAAAGATTTTTTTATAGAATGATGAGACGGACTATAGCTAAATAATTAGTACTGGACATTACCTATAAATCATATTGGGTCGAATTTGCGAAGAATGTTTTTTTCTTTCTGAAACGCGGGTGTTTAAGCGTTGTAAACGCGGGTGTTTAAGCGTTGTAAATGTGAAGAACAAACATATTTTGTAATTCGGCCCATTATGATTATGTTTCGGTATCCGTAGTTCAGTAATTATCTGTCTATCTGTCCGTTTCTATTGTGTTGTATATATATACAAAAAGAAACACTTATTATCATTAAAGTTCAACAATGGTCTTTTGGGTTGGGTTTTTTGTGTGTTTTTATTTGTTTGTTTGTTTGTTGTGTGTTTGTGTGTTGTTTTTTTTTGTTTTGTATTTTTTGTTTTTTTTTTCCTGGGGGGGGGGGGGGGGTAGTTTTTTGTATATATAGTGATGTCCCAAGGGATAGTTGCACAACCACTAGAAGCCGCGCCTGTGTATATGCCGCAATATTAAAACAGCTCCAATACCCTGTAATTCGAAATGGCCCCGAAATATAGTGTTTGACGGATGAATATGAGGGTATGGGGTATGTAATGTCCTGGTAGAGTGGGTGTTTTGAGGAAAAGACTGCCACTTAGTAGCCTAAAACATCGCGGGGGTGGGGGGGGGGGGGGGGGGGGGGGTGGTGGTAAGTAAGAAAACAATTAATCTTTCTGGGTTTTTCTCTCTCTTTCTGTCTCTGTCCCTCTTTATCTCGCATTGCCTCTGACCCCACCTCTCCCTCTCCTTCTGTCTGTCTATCTGTCTTTCTGTCTGTTCTGTCTGTCTGCCTGTCTGTCTGTCTGTCTGTTTCTGTCCCCCCCCCTCTCTCTCTCCCCTCTCTCTCTCTCTCTCTCTCTCTCTCTCTCTCACACACACTCTCTCTGTCTCTCACTAATTCTATCTCTCACTCTCTCTCTCTCTGTCTCTCTCTCTCTCTCTCTCTCTCTCTCTCTCTCTCTCTCTCTCTCTCTCTCTCTCTCTCTCTCTCTCTCTCTCTCTCTCTCTCTCACTCTCTCTCTCTCTCTCTCTCTCTCTCTCTCTCTCTCTCTCTCTCTCTCTCTCTCTCTCTCTCTCTCTCTCTCTCTCTCTCTCTCACTCTCACTCTCACTCTCTCTCTCTGTGTTTTTCAACATGAATGCATGCGAATTTTTGCAAAATAATGTTATTAAAAAAAAAAAAAAAATCTCTATTTACCAGTCATATACAATGATGACATTTGACCATTAAACATTTGGTATGCGATAAACACTCATTTTCATTTAATATTACAATTGATGTACATCATTTGGATGCAAAGATTCCCTCATTCCTGACAAAACTCGTTGACACAAAAACAGTTAATATCATTCGTCTTTTTCTTTCTTTGTTTCTTTCTTTGTTTCTGTCTTTGTTTCTTTCTTCTTTTTTTTCTTCTTTTTTTGAAGTCTTTTTTCTTTCTTTATTTCTTTCTTTGTTTCTTTCCTTATTTTTTGTTTTGTTTTATTTTGTTTCTTTTTTTCTTTCTGAACATGTTTATTAATCAATTTCGAACCTTTCTTCTTCTTCTTCTTCTTTTTGGTGGTGGTGGTGGTGGTGGTGGGGGGGGGGGGGCAACTGCGTTAACAAAGGCAAGAAATAAATATACTAGTATATACAAAGTAATTTTGTTAATTTTTAAAAACAAATTTTGTCTAAAAAAATTCGAAAAAGAATCTTAATTGATTAGAGCACAATGAGTTTAGTTCGGAACAAGGCTGTTTCTGCTCTGCTCTATAGAATTTTGCGTTCAAAGGATAATTCTCAACCCTACCGTCGATGTTTTATTGTCGATACTTCAACCGAGGGGTTACCGGTTTCTTATCGACCGTCGCCGTCAGTCGAGATTTATCTGGCGGTATTGTCAAACCGATTCAAGTATTCAAGAAAATAAAAAGTCGAATTATTTCCATAGCAACCTCTTCGTAAGAGATATAACACACTAAGTTGCAATTCTTTGAAACATAAACCAGTTTTAATTTCAAAGATATAATATGAAAGTAAATGTAATTGAAGTAATAAATTTCTGTTGAGATTTCTTGGAAAGCAGATAATGGTTTTGTTTCTTCTTTTATTTACAGGGAGACAGACAGAAAGTATGAATGAATGAACGAATGTTTAACGACACCCCAGCACGAAAAATACATCGGCGATTGGGTGTCATACTATGGTAATTACAGAAAGTATGAGTTGTGTATAAAACTGAAGTGTGTTTTAAGCCTATGGATTTTATTTTTAATATTGAAGTCGTCTGCTTGACTATATCAGGCACGGCGGAGCAATAATTCTGAGTAAAAAATATTACTGATAGTAAATCTTAAGGCAGAGATTAATTTTACTCGTAGAATGCAGGAAATTGCATTTCAGGACATCTAGTTTTCAAAAGTTTACGAGGGAGCATACCCCAGAACCACTCTAGAAACTTTGCTTTGCGCCCTGGATCTCATCTAGCACCCCCGCCCCCCCCCCCCTCCTTCTCCACACACACAATGTCTACATGCTCCCACCGTGTCTGTGTTAACTAGGAAAGCGATTTCCAATTATTGTAATTGATTAGAATTTCACGTATATAGAGTTGTTTGTTATCTACGTATTGCGTGATTTTTTTTACATTACCGCTGTATTATGTTGTTCGATTGCTGATCTAAGTATTTATTAGAAATCTGACATGGACAAAGTAATAAGGACGGGTTTCCTCGGTGCGGAGTAACGATTCGTAATACAGAACCGAGACAGAATCATAGGTCGCACACCACAATTCACTTTTTGCACGCATTTCAATATATTTTCTGTCATATTACATGTATTTGTAATGGAGACATATTCCCTAAACCGTACTATATTATGAATAAGGAATGGCTGTGTGATGTCGATACACAGTAAAAAGTCTGTTTTGTTTAACGACACACATTTCAACACATTTTTTATGTCATATTACATGTATTTGTAATGGAGACATATTCTCTAAACCGTACTATATTATGAATAAGTAATGGCTGTGTGATGTCGATACACAGTAAAAAGTCTGTGCTCTCTAACAACGCAACAAGAGCACAATGATTTAACAATCATCGGCTATTGGATGTCAAACGTTTTGTCATTTTGACTCGTAGTCATCAGAGGAAATCCGCTAAATTTTTCCATTAGTAGCAAGGAATCTTTTATATGCACTTCCCCACAGACAGGATAGCACATACCACGGCCTTTGACCAGTTGTCGTGCACTACTAGAACCGATACAGAATGATAGGTTGTACACCATAATTCACTTTTGCATGCATTTCATTACATTTTCTATGTCATAATACATGTATTAAATTTTTAATGGAGACATTTTCCCTAAACCGTACTATATTATGAATAAGGAATGACTGTGTGAGTCCGGTACACAGACGCACAGGCAACTGGGAAAATTCTTTATTATTGTTTCACCGAGTGTACAAACTAAAAACAATTACAAATTGTGAGTCTTCTTTGTCATTAATCTGACTGGGTTTTCCCCCACTCCAACCAGTAATCACGACTGTATGCGGGGAAAATGCATATAAAAGATCCCTAGCTATTAATTGAAAAATGTAGCGGGTTTCCTCTATTTACCAAATGTTTGACATTCAATAGCCAATGATTAATAATCATATGTGCTCTAGTGGTGTTGTTAAACACTGGACCCAAAACGCAAAAATGGAAAAAAATTAGCAATTATTAGAAATATGTATATTGATCGTATATAATCATATACATACGGTACAGAGGAAGGCGGTTGTGTTAACGGTAAAAAAAAACCCAATCTAAACAAAAAAAGAAGATCGATCGTTTCTGTCATTACGAAAATCTTTCGTATTCAGAATATAATTTGGGGGGGGGGGGGGGGGGGAGTTAGACTCAGGAAATCCCACCGTATATCCTCATTTTATGTACTTCGATAGTTTAAATAAGTATTTATTAGAAATCTGACACGGACAATGTCACAAAGCAATTACACAATAAAGATCCGTTGTCAAGTGTAACATATAATAACGATCCGTAATATGCGATCGACACATACAATGTCATGCAGGCGCCACATCATCATTTGTCGTGTCGTATCTTCTTGTTCGGTTTAGGAAATAGTTCTTCTTTACCAAATGATATAAATTACTGAAATGCCCTTTCAAAACTTTCTTTGATGATTACAGGTAGACTAATCTATAAAGAATTCAAAGAACCTGTTTGTTTGTTTGTTTGTTTGTTTGTTTGAAGTTATTTGTTGTTTTTAGAACTCTAGTGTATGTGGTATACGTTCACTTATAACAGCAAAATGAGACGGTGCGTTGGCAAAAGGGTGGAAAATTTAACTTAGATGTTGATATTTCGCAAGCAGTTATCAAGGGAGAGTACTTTCTAAAAATAACAGCTATGTAGTCCCCTCGATATTCTGACATAGAAACTGTATTGAAAACGTATTTTATATACACCATCTTACAATCAGGATAGCACATGCCACGGACTTTGATATACCAGCCGTGGTGCACTGGCTGGAACGAGAAATAGACCAATGGACACATCTACGGGGATCGATCCTAGATCGACGACACATCAGGCGAACGCTTTATCACTAGCTTGTGCACACGCACCCCCCCCCCCCCCCCCCCCCCAACACACACACACTAAAATAATTGTGCCATCTCACTTCAGATATCGTTCTATCTGACCTGAAACAAGGGGCAGGACGTAGCCAAGTGGTAAAGCGCTCACCTGATGCGCGATCGGTGTGGGATCAATTCCCGTCGGTGGGCCCATTGGGCTATTTCTCTTTCCACCTAGTGCACCATGACTGGTATATCAAAGGACATGATATGTGCTATCCTGTCTGTGGGATGGTGCATATAAAAGGTCCCTTGCTACTAGTGGGAAAATGTAGTGGGTTTCCTCTCCAAGACTATATGTCAAAATTACCAAATGTTTGACATTCAATAGCCGATGATTAATAAATCAATGTGCTCTAGTGGCGTCGTTAAACAAAACAAAACAAAATTATTTCGGTCTGCGTACAATATGGGTCGTTTTGAATCATACCATGGTCAAAAAAAATATAGCAATGGCCACATGTTTGACATCCAACAGCCGATGATTGATAAAACAAAAACAAAATTATTTTAGTCATATAAATAAACCCTGTCATTAGTGCCCTCTCTGGGATAAAAGTCCGCCCTTGATCGTAAAACGTATTACTATTAAATGAGGTATTACCATGTTCACACCCCCACCGTGTCTCAATAAAAAAAAACAAAAATTCGGTTGAAAATAGTGTAGGTATACGACTGGCATATCAAAGACCGTGGTATGTGCTATCCTGCCTGTAGGACGATGCATATAAAAGATCCCTTGCTACTAAAATGGAAAAAAATTTGTAGCGGGTTTCCTCTGTAAGACTAATGTCACAAAAATACCAAATGTTTAACATTCAATAGCCGATGATTATTACTTAATAAACCAATGTGCTCTAGTAGTTTCGTAAAACAAAACAAACTTTAAGGCTCATAAAAACTGGATGCGGTGCGTGCGGTGCGGGTAGAAACAAAGCAACATCGAAATAAGTTCGTTTCAATAAGACAATACTTTATTTACACTCGGGCCGTTACACAACGCCATAGGAGGAATATATTCATAAACATCTTGTTATATACACGTGACAAGATGGTTGACAGTAAATACATTAATTACAATGCATACACAAACGCATACACAAACACATACAATCACACATATCAATATTTTATGAGAGCGTCTAGACTAGATGCGTGCGCCTGAAAATGTATGTGGCCAGTCACAATGAAATAATCGTATATGGTGTATATGCCAAAAACGCAAGCCGCAGACGCATGACATGTAACAGTCAGGACGCACGCATGCGCCGCTTCCATTCAATATGAATGAGAAGTTTGTTTTGTTTAACGACACGACTAGAGCCCATTGATTTAGTACTCATCGGCTATTGGATTTCAAATATTTAGTAATTTTGACATATAATAGTCTAAGAAAGAAAACCCGGTACATGTTTTTCATTAGTAGCAAGGGATCTTTATTTGCACCTCCCCGTAGACAGCATAGAACATACCACGGCTTTTGATATACCAGTCGTGATGCACTGGCTGGAGCGAGAAATAGCCCAATAGTCCCACCGACGGGGATCGATCCCAGACCGACCGCGCATCAAGCGAGCGCTTTACCACTGGGCTGTCCCGTCCCTCTGTATATATAAATATGCATTTGGTGCTTGCATCGCAGGATCGAATCACTTCTGATTGGGTTTCTTCCCCTCCCCTTCCCCCATCCCCCGTCAATATGAACATTTAAAGCAGTAGGTGCAGTCACTAGGGGTTGGCCCTGGAACCTATTGCAATCGAGGTGGGCGCTCATCACATTGTAGTCATAAACAGATATGTCCGTACCATTAGACTACCAAAATGACGTGTAATTAAGTTTCAACGCCAACTACATGGTGAGACGGAAATAAAGAAAAGTTCAGTGTTTGTTAGAGGAACGCGTGGGAGTCAGGGTAACCGAATAATTAAACAGACACGTCATTGCTTTGCAAGAGGAAAATGTCTTCAAAAATTGATGAACGGTTTTTCTAGATGTAAAAACAACAACAACAAAACTCTCCCCTCAAAATGAAACAATAACAACAACACAAAACCCCCCACAAAAACCCCCAAACAAACAAAACCCCCCGAATAAACTAATTATATACTCTATTAATTATATAACCCAAATCTCCCGTAAGGAAATAAATGTTTTACAAAACAACAAGCATTCATCCACGATGGCTTATTTCCTGTGTTATCTCATATTCAGTAACTGAATGTGCAATTATAATAATGCAACTGTGCAAGTGATCGTTATAACAGTGGGCAATGTCGTAAAACTGGTCAATCAAATCAGTGATTTTCAAAAGTAGATGCAATATAACTTTTTTCGTATCACCTTTTAGATAATTATCGCTAATATACGGATTTATTACAAATATAGCTGAAATTAACTGCTGTGTAAAACAATGCGTTGCTAAGCAACGTCATGCATAAATTCCTCATATTTCCAATGATTATTGCCATCAAGTATATAAAAAAAATATTTATACAAAAATGAATGTGAGAGATAAAACAGGTTTTATTTTTGAAAACTACTGGCATTATTGTTAAGAAATATTTCCGTTTTATTGCAATATGTGGATATATATTTTCCAACTCTCATGAAAAATTCAAATTACAGTAATGGTTCGAGGCCTCCAACCTTGACATTGCTCTTGTTTTTGTGGACAATAAATAAATAATGTTTAAAAAATCCTAACTATTGACGTCCGATATCTATTTTAAGATGGGTTTTTTTTTTTAGGAATTTTTAAAATATCATTTTTCCTTCAGAATTGGATGGAAATATATATCAGTATCTTCAAGTGATATTAATTAGCATGGGACGCAAATTAATATGAATATATTGACACATATTCTGTTATTTGTAACAGTTAAATAAATAAATGTGATTTATATCGCTGTGGACTAGTTACAGATCCATCCTGCAAATGTGGGTATCATTACGAGAGCAGCTTCCATTACTTCTTTCAGTGCAAACTTTATACCCAGCAAAGACAACATCTGTTAGACTCTTTAAGTACATTTGTACCAATAAACCTCCAGTTAGTACTAAACGGTAGAACCACATTAAGTGACGACACAAACAAGCAAATATTTCATTATGTTCAAAAATACATTAAACAAACAGAAAGATTCAGTGAATAAAATATGGTTTAATAAATGATTAGATAAATGAATTATGACTCGATAAAACTATATCAAAATGTGCGGAATTTATCGACTATCCCACGTCAAAGCCGCGCTGTCTGATTAGAAAGTTAAACTACTTTAGTTTCCCCATTTTTCTTTTCTTTTTTATTATTTATATTTATTGTAGTCTTTCTTCCGGTTTCACTTTATCTGCACTGTTCATTTGTGTTGCTCGATGTTTTGTATATTTACTTTGCTTAAAATATTTGTAGTAATAGTAGTCGCCTATAATGTTGTAATATTTGTAATTAGGAGAGGGTCCCGTAAGTTGAATAACTTGTGCCCAATCCTTTTGTATATTATATGCAATAAAATATGTTTCAAACACAAGTGTTGCTGAGTTAGCCTCTAACACAAGGACATTCAACTAACAAATTGTTCTGTTGTGGGTGTATTTAGGACGGGTGAGTGTATACGAAATGCCTCCATCCTTCCCCAAGTAATGGATCATATTAACTGAGGTACGTAAGTCCCAGGTCAGGTCAATGGCCATGCCAGACATAAGCATACGAGACGGTGGGGGGGGGGGGTGCAGGGGAGGCAACTTACCCCTAGTTCTGGAGCAAAACCTCAAATTCGGGCAAAAATTATACAGATATTCGGAGAATATGCGCTAACTTGAGACCTTTTTACCATGTATTTCCATCATTCTACCCTTAGAATTAATTGTAATACATGTAAAATGCGTTGAAATTCGTTGGCAACACTATATAGATGTTTGGTAGAAATGCTAATATGAATTTATGTTGTTATGCAGATTCGGGCATTTTCGTTTAATTCGGGCCAAAGCCAGCCTCCCCACCCCACCCTCCACACACAAATGAGAGCCCGTACGCCTATGATGCCAGAGATCGGACCTGGTACAGACGTGCCTGAAAGCCCTGTGGTATAGGTGAACTATATATTATTGTATAATGCTAAAACTCGTATAAATATTAATAAGTTTTAAAACCATGCCTTTTATTTCAACTTATTTTCGTGCTTATATCCACTAATTGGTCAAGCACGTTATTCTGGGCACACACCTAAAATATCTGGGCTGTCTGACAGTAAGTTAGTGGTTAGTGAGAGAGAAGTCGGTGTAGTGGTCTTACCTATTGTAAAGTTTGTTTTATTTAACGACGCCACAAGAGTACATTGATTTTTATCTTATCATCGGCTATTGGACGTCAAACATATGGTCATTCTGACACTGTTTTTTTTTAGAGGAAACCCGCTGTCGCCACATAGACTACTCTTTTACGACAGGCAGCAAGGGATCTTTTATTTGCGCTTCCCACAGGCAGGATAGCACAAACCATGGCCTTTGTTGAACCAGTAATGGATCACTGGTCGGTGCAAGTGGTTTACACCTACCCATTGAACCTTGCGGAGCACTCACTCAGGGTTTGGAGTCGGTATCTGGATTAAAAATCCCATGCCTCGACTGGGATCCGAACCCAGTACCTACCAGCCTGTAGACCGATGGCCTAACCACGACGTTACCGAGGCCGGTCCCTACTTATTGAGTCGTTTAAAACTGGCTTTGGGTGGGAGCAGATACCGGACTGCGAACCCAGTACCAACCCAGTACCTACCAGCCTTATGTCCGATGGCTTAACCACGACACCACCGAGGCCAGTGAAAACCATACCAACTCTCACAACACTATTGACAGAAATAATTTACGGAAATAAAAAAGAAAGAAAGTTTCTTAACAAATTATCATCAAACTGTCTAGATTAAAGCTCATTTCTACTCGAGGGGTGAAGACAAACTGTTGGAACAGCCAGGTATGCAGTGTCACTTCAAAGTAATCGATAATGCCGTACTGGGAGACTCAACGCGACGACACTCGATATGAGTGCCTCGTACGAGAACACACACGAGAATTACGATTTCAACGGTTGCTATGCAGTCAGCTTTTATCGTGAATCTTCCCGTTTGAGGCACTCGTATCGTGTGACAGCGCCTTTAAAGACAGACTTGTAAATTTGAGGGTGCGTCACCATGGCTGTTCAATCAATCGCCTTCATCCCTGCACATCTTCGAGGTTGTAGCCGGTGAGCGAGGTTGTCCTTGTGTAAGCTCTGTCTTATACTTAAGTTATACTGTTCAACCTTTTAATTAGCATTTACCTTTTATAATAATTAATTAACCTGGAGCTGACAGAAGAATATTAGTGTGTAAGAGGCGCCTCTGGACTTCTGAATCGACTGAATACGTTTCGCTCTCCACGACTCACCAGCCGCAAAACTTTCCTTCAACTTCACCCTTCTCAACAATACCCACGATGGATTTGATTAGTGTTGCTCTCCTAGCAACACCACCGCTGGACTATCATCTAATAAAAGGGGGTGGGGTGGGTGGGGGTGGGGGTGGGTGGGTGTCGAGACTGGAGGGCACTGAGGCTGGGGGGGGTGGATGGGGGGGGGGGTCACCGGAAATAGGTGATAGACGCTTAGGCGTAGGCGGTTCGGCCATAGGGAGTGTTAGGTTTGTCCGGGGACAGCTCCCGCACCCACCCACCCCCCTCCCCTCCCGTTTTCCGCCCATTCCGCCGCCCACGCCAAGGTTACCGATACGACTGACACCCTTCCCCTTTTTTTCCTTTTAATCTCCCAACTACTAAACAAAACTTCCTGGGAGGGGACTATTTCTTCCCCTCTCCTGGTAACATCACCCCCTTTTTTTTTCGGATAGACTATGGGGCAATTAATTGGTAAAATTAAAAATGGTATATTAATTTATTTTTATTTTTCGGGCAGCCCAATCAAATGCGACAAAATTTTAAATAAAACTAAAACTTAGAGCTCTGTATTTTTAGTAGTGACACTTTTTGGAAAATCGAAAAAAAATTGTTAATTATTTATATTAAAGTCCCCTGTTTTTTAATTTTAGAATTAAATATCAAAATTGTCCCTTAAAGTTTTCTGCCCCGAGTCAGGCCACTGGCATCCAGAGACGGGACTCGGGATAGACATGCTCGAAACCTTCGTGGTATATGAGCACGTAAAAATTTTCAAGTCCAGTCAAGTCATCCCTGCATTAAAAAGGAATTAACCATTATGCCATTTTATGGTAATATGTAAAGAAATTTGTTTTTATTATACTGGGAGTTTTAAATTTTATGAGTTGTGTGGGTTTAATATGTTTCGATGCGAATTTGACGTTATTCATTATAGAGTTACTAGCTCGATAGTCCACTAGCTGCGGTCTATACTTTGACCACGGCCAAAGGAGTGGTCACTTGGTTTTAATATGTAGCATACAAGACAGTTAGTAATAAACGGCTGGCTAAACTTAGGATGACCCGGATGACCTGAAACACACTGGCTTTGCCAAAATAGATTTTTAAAACAACATTTTTGCATGCACCATCCCACAGAAAGGATAGCACATACCACGGCCTTTGATATACCCGTCGTGGTGCACTGGCTGGAACGAGAAATAGCTCAATGGGCTCACTGGCGGGGATCGATCCGACACCGACCGCGTATCAGTCGAACACTTCACCACTGGGTTACGTCCCGCCCACTGGCTAAGCCAGGATTTTATATGTGGTGGGGAAACCATATTGAGAGGGGAATGTGGAGGGGGGTAACCCACACTATGTATGTATGTATGATTTTATATGGGGGTGGGGAAACCATATTGAGAGGGGAATGTGGAGGGGGGTAACCCACACTATGTATGTATGTATGATTTTATATGGAGGTGGGGAAACCATACTGAGAGGGGAATGTGGAGGGGGGTAACCCACACTATGTATATATACTCTTCAAAAAAAGAAACGCAAAAGGGTACAAATGGGTTATAACTCCGATTTTATGTTTCCTACCGGTTCATGCTTTGTGAATATAAGGTCATTGCATGTCCCAAACACATTCCCACGGTTACATTCGATAAAACGCAGCTACTGTACAATAAAGTTCCAAAATGTGAATATTCGCAAAAACGCAGCCACGTGCAAACCATGTCACCACTGCACGTGCGTTGTCTGCACGTGCAACATGAACACCGACAGTATAAAAGTGCAGGGTGTTCGCTTGCCTGGCCTCTGTATCTGGCCGACAGTTGACAATCCAGGACATGCCACGTCTCAGTGAACCGCAGAGAAACAATGCCATCGGCCGACTAGACACAGGCGAATCCAGAACGGCCGTTGCCAGGGCATTCCATTTGTCCCCAAGCACCATCTCCAGACTGTGGGACCGTTACCAGCAACATGGATCAACACGTGACCTACCTAGATCCGGTCGACCACGGGTCACTACCCCCGGGCAGGACCGCTACATCCGGGTACGCCACCTTCGGGAACGATTGACTACTGCCACCTCCACAGCCGCAGCAATACCAGGTTTGCGCAGGATATCCGACCAGACCGTACGGAACCGCCTACGTGAGGTAGGAATTCGTGCCAGACGTCCAGTTCGAGGTGTCATCTTAACACCACAACACCGTCGACTCCGACTGCAGTGGTGCCAGATTCATCGACAATGGCGTCAACTGCGATGGAGACAGGTGTGGTTCAGTGACGAGTCCCGATTTCTGCTCCGACGTCATGATGGAAGATGTCGCGTGTATAGGCGTCGTGGTGAACGTTATGCGGCAAACTGCGTGCAGGAAGTGGACAGATTCGGCGGGGGTAGTGTCATGGTGTGGGCAGCCATCTCACACACTGGCAGAACTGACCTGGTCCACGTGCAGGGCAACCTGAATGCACAGGGCTACATTGACCAGATCCTCCGGCCACACATCGTTCCAGTTATGGCCAACGCCAACGCAGTGTTCCAACATGACAACGCCAGGCGTCACACAGCACGTCTCACAACGGCTTTCCTACAGAACAACAACATTAATGTCCTTCCTTGGCCATCGATATCACCGGATTTGAACCCAAATGAGCATCTATGGGACGAGTTGGACCGACGCCTCCGACAGCGACAACCACAGCCCCAGACCCTGCCCGAGCTGGCAGCAGCCTTGCAGGCCGAGTGGGCCACCATCCCCCGGGACGTCATCCGTACTCTGGTTGCTTCAATGGGCAGGCGATGCCAGGCAGTTGTCAACACACGCGGAGGCCACACCCGGTATTGACTCCAGATGACCTTGACCTTGGTGGTGTGTCCTATCACTTACTCACAATGGACTAGAGTGAATTGTGAACAATCCTGCAACATTTGGTAATTATCGGACTCGCCATTCAATAATTAAATCAATTCTCCAAATGTTACGACAATGTGGTTTTGCGTTTCTTCTTTTGAAGAGTATATGTATGGTTTTATAGTTCAGGGCCAGTTGTAATTACGTGAGAATTCAATGAAGAAAGTTGGCAATATATATCATTTTAAAGCTTATTACAGTAGCATTCTGAAAAGCTTTGGTGCCATTTTTTTCCCCTAAATATTTTCAAGGTCATATCTTAAGGTCAAGGTCATAGCATCAAAAAATGCTGTATTTTGCATATATTTTCATATATTTACACTGTTTTACCATATTTTGAGGAATTGTGGTTGTGACTGGTGTATAGATTGTCTTTTAAATAATAAGACTTTAACTATAGTATTACAAATTACAAAGGTGGCATTTAATTTTATTCTGTTTAAATGTCATGTTAAAGTAATTTTCTAAAATGCGCTATATTTTACGTTTGGTTATATGCACACATCTAGGTTTGATAGTTAATGAACATAAGAGCAACATATCCAAATATTAGTAATTTCATTACAGAAATAGCCTGTTGATTTATATTTGTGATGACTAGAATCCTGAATTCAAACAGGGTAACTTTGAGTTTAGGAATATCACATCAAAACAATACTTATTTGAATTAAATTGTACATGTCTAAACACAATAACTGTCTTTTGAGCAGACGCAAGACACAACCTATATTAATTTATAAAATTCTAAAAGTTTGATAATAATAAAATATCATCTAAACATATATTAGATGCCTTTTCTACCACCTCATCTCTACTACCATTTCCCCACAGACACCATAACGTAAATACAGGTAACAAAGTTGAGAATAGCTTTGAGGACAACGCATCAATGTTCATTCAACTCAATATTTTAAACTATTGAAGTCAAAGATAATCTTACCCCTACACCTGAAGTAATATCGGAATGTGGAGGTAATATTAATAATTAGGAGTGAGAGTCCTATGGCTGACCTCACTTTATGTAATACTGATAATAGTATCTTTTTAGTTATATTTAATTTATCAGAGAAAGACACCAGAAGAATGTATTCCACAAAGTTATGTTACAGACAGAGCTAGTTATTATGAGGAAGAGTACGTGGTAATGCAAAGCTGTATGCAGTCAAAACGTATCAAATGGGAACAAATATAGGGTAATGCACTTCTGGGCCAGAATGCAAGTTTGTTGGGGAGCACAAATGAGATATTCTTTCCATACAAACAGTTAAAACAAAACACATTACACGCACCTATATATATACTCTTCAAAAGAAGAAACGCAAAACCACATTGTCGTAACATTTGGAGAATTGATTTAATTATTGAATGGTGAGTCCGATAATTACCAAATGTTGCAGGATTGTTCACAATTCACTCTAGTCCATTGTGAGTAAGTGATAGGACACACCACCAAGGTCAAGGTCATCTGGAGTCAATACCGGGTGTGGCCTCCGCGTGTGTTGACAACTGCCTGGCACCGCCTGCCCATTGAAGCAACCAGAGTACGGATGACGTCCCGGGGGATGGTGGCCCACTCGGCCTGCAAGGCTGCTGCCAGCTCGGGCAGGGTCTGGGGCTGTGGTTGTCGCTGTCGGAGGCGTCGGTCCAACTCGTCCCATAGATGCTCATTTGGGTTCAAATCCGGTGATATCGATGGCCAAGGAAGGACATTAATGTTGTTGTTCTGTAGGAAAGCCGTTGTGAGACGTGCTGTGTGAGGCCTGGCGTTGTCATGTTGGAACACTGCGTTGGCGTTGGCCATAACTGGAACGATGTGTGGCCGGAGGATCTGGTCAATGTAGCCCTGTGCATTCAGGTTGCCCTGCACGTGGACCAGGTCAGTTCTGCCAGTGTGTGAGATGGCTGCCCACACCATGACACTACCCCCGCCGAATCTGTCCACTTCCTGCACGCAGTTTGCCGCATAACGTTCACCACGACGCCTATACACGCGACATCTTCCATCATGACGTCGGAGCAGAAATCGGGACTCGTCACTGAACCACACCTGTCTCCATCGCAGTTGACGCCATTGTCGATGAATCTGGCACCACTGCAGTCGGAGTCGACGGTGTTGTGGTGTTAAGATGACACATCGAACTGGACGTCTGGCACGAATTCCCATCTCACGTAGGCGGTTCCGTACGGTCTGGTCGGATATCCTGCGCAAACCTGGTATTGCTGCGGCTGTGGAGGTAGCAGTAGTCAATCGTTCCCGAAGGTGGCGTACCCGGATGTAGCGGTCCTGCCCGGGGGTAGTGACCCGTGGTCGACCGGATCTAGGGAGGTCACGTGTTGATCCATGTTGCTGGTAACGGTCCCACAGTCTGGAGATGGTGCTTGGGGACACATGGAATGCCCTGGCAACGGCCGTTCTGGATTCGCCTGCGTCTAGTCGGCCGATGGCATTGTTTCTCTGCGGTTCACTGAGACGTGGCATGTCCTGGATTATCAACTGTCGGCCAGATACAGAGGCCAGGCAAGCGAACACCCTGCACTTTTATACTGTCGGTGTTCATGTTGCACGTGCAGACAACGCACGTGCAGTGGTGACATGGTTTGCACGTGGCTGCGTTTTTGCGAATATTCACATTTTGGAACTTTATTGTACAGTAGCTGCGTTTTATCGAATGTAACCGTGGGAATGTGTTTGGGACATGCAATGACCTTATATTCACAAAGCATGAACCGGTAGGAAACATAAAATCGGAGTTATAACCCATTTGTACCCTTTTGCGTTTCTTTTTTTGAAGAGTATATATTAAGTGTACATTATTTGAAGAAACTTGGGTGTGTCTTTAGTCAAAATGATAATCGTAATAGTCTTCATTTTCTTTCAAGTTATTATGCTGCCTCAAGCTTAAGTGAAGGAAGGAAGAAATGTTTTATTTAACGATGCAATCAACACATTTTATTTACGATTATATAAAGTTCACTCAATATGTACATGATGGGTTTTTTTAATGATTCTGTTATTAAACCTGTAAAGCTGTATTTAACCATTATTGACCTTTGACCTTGAAATGTGACCTTGAGTTGTCAGGAAAAAGAATGGATATATGTGCATATGTTAAGATAGAAGTAAATACATTATGTATTATTAAGTCAGGATTAGCAGTGGGTGAAACAGCAAACTTCACAAAACAATGAACAAAACCCAGTTTTTACTAACACAATATCAATTATTACACGAAATTATTTCGCTAAATAAAAATAAATTTCGCCAACTTATTTAAAAATTTGCAATTGCTGAATTTGGCGAGTGCCACAACTACATGTAGCTCTATAAGTTCAGTACATATTTTTCTTGGGTTGATTCCGTTATCAAACCTATGAAGCTGTATTTAACAATTCTTGACCTTTGACCCTGACATGTGACCTTGGAGTTTCAGGAATAATGGATATATGTATGTACGTATGTTAGTATAAACATAAATACATGAAGTATTATTAATTTCAATTAATATGTACATGTTTTTCTTGGATCGATTCCGTTATCAAACCTATGAAGCAGTGTTTAACAATCATTGACCTTTGACCCAGACGTGACCTTGAAGTTGTCAAAAAATGGATATATGTAAATATGTAAGGATAGAAGTAAATACATTATGTATGATTAATTTGACTGAATATGTACATGTTTTTCTTGGATTGATTCCGTTATCACACCCCTGAAGCTGTATTTAACCATTCTTGACCTTTGACCCTGGCATGTGACCTTGAATTTGTCGGGGAAAATTGATATATGTAAATATGTTAGGGTAGACATAAATACATTACCTGTTATTAATTTCGTTCAATATGTACACGTTTTACTTGGATTGATTCTGTTATTAAACCTCTGAAGCTGAATTTAACAACTCTTGACTTTTGACCTTGACATGTGACTTTAAACCTGTCAGGAAAAATGGTACCAAACATTTTTTTAAATCTCCAAGGCCTAAGCTTCAAAATGGTGTGTGTTGCCTGCTTTCTTTATTAAATTCCCACGGGAGATTATATGTTGACAACTGGGCCTGGACTATTATAACAATTTAATACAGTTTAAAAAAAAAAGAGGTTTGATTGGGGGTGGCCATGGCCCCCGCGACCCCCACCCCCCACCCCACCCCATCCCCGGCTATGCCACTGGTCCCGCCACCAGCTTACTGGTGTAAACAAGACCATTAAATAATGTGTAATTTAACTGTAAAAATAAGGGACACCAACAAAAGCTGTAGGAGTCTACTAACAGAAATTACTTTACACTAACTTGGGTCATTGCTTTTATCGTCATTTGTCACACTCGGCAAGGTATTGGAGGGCCATCACAACGGCCATCAAAAAAGAAGAAGTTTGTTTTACTTTAACGACGTTTTACTTTAACGACATCACTAGAGCACACTGATTTATTAATAATCGGCTATTGGATGCCAAACATATAGTCATTTTGACACAGTCATAGATAGGAAACCCGCTACATTTTTCCATTAGTAGCAAGGGATCTTTTATATGCACTATCCCACAGACAGAATAGCACATACCACGGTCTTTGATATACCAGGCATTATGCACTGGCGATAACGAAAAATGGTCCTATGAGTCGATCTTAAACCGAACGCGCTATTGGATATCATACATTTGGTAATTTTTACATACAGTCTTAGAGAGGAAACCCGCTACATTTTCCTTTTAGTGGCAAGGGATCTTTTGTATGCACCAACAAAAGTTGTAATTAGTAGAAATTATTTTACACTAATAACTTGGGTCATTGCCTTTATCACGGGCTGCTGACCGCTGACAAACCCACAGGGGAGCAATGACCATCGCTCGTCATTTGTCATCCTCGACAAGTTATTGGAGGGTTATCACAACGGCCATCAAAAGCATAACCTTTGCAAGCTAATTGTCCAGCGTTTTCCTGCTGTGGACGGTTATTGTAATCATGTCTGATGGTATATATCACAGTCCAGTGCATCATCAATTTTATGAGGAATATTGTTATACGTATGTATTGATCGCATTATGGATATATTACCATTAACGGAATAAAAT
Source organism: Gigantopelta aegis (assembly GCF_016097555.1). NCBI lineage: Eukaryota > Metazoa > Mollusca > Gastropoda > Neomphalida > Peltospiridae > Gigantopelta > Gigantopelta aegis. Next base: position 39,698,923 of record NC_054700.1, on the reverse strand, counting down.
CCAAAATCTTGAGAAAAAAAAAAAAAAGACGAAGTCGAAAATCGATAATTTCCGTCATTACGGAAACAGTTCGTATTCAGAAAGTGAAAAGTCAGACATATTTTCTATATTGTTATATGCGATCCATATGTAGTTATTCCTACGAGGGCTAAAATAATCGTATATTGGTTACATACTGGATTGTGGCGTGTAAGAATGGCGATGGTGCTCCAGATGGCTTTTTAACCCCGCAACCCTCCCCCTAAATTAACACCATTATAGGAAGAAACCCGACATCACCCCCCCCCCCCCCCCATCACCCCCCACCCTCGTTCAATAATGCTCCGGTTAAGTACGTATTTGCTAACGAGTTTCTTACTATAGTACATGTGTATTAGTGATTAATATGCGAACATTTTTGGTGTAAAGGTATTTGACATCAAACATAGCACGGTCGGTCTAGGATCGATTCCCGTCGGTGGCCCATTGGGTTATTTCTCGTACCAGCCAGTGCATCACGACTGGTACATCAAGTGCCGTGGTATGTGCTACCCAGTCTGTGTGATGATGCATATAAAAGATCCCTTGCTACTGATGAAAAAAATATAGCGGGTTTCATTTCTATGACTGTTAAAATGATCATATGTTTGACATATTTCGCACCGAACTTTGTCAACTTGAGTAGAAGGAAAGAAGGAAATGTTTTATTTAACGACGCACTCAACACATTTTATTTACGGTTATATGGCTTCGGACATATGGTTAAAGACCACACAGATATTGAGAGAGGAAATCCGCTGTCGCCACTTCATGGGCTACTCTTTTCGATTAGGTAAATATTGTAGCGGGTTTCCTCTCTATGACGGTGTCATAATGACCATATGTTTGATATCTAATAACCGATGATTAATAAATCAATGTGCTCTAATGGTGTCGTTAAACAAAACAAACTCTCTCAAACATAGGACTATTGTTGTATTAGAGCGGGAATCTTTGACTACCGTTTGGTAGGCAGCGATTGCGCAGACTTTATATAGATTGGTCTCTGACGGTTAATCCAGCCAGTGCACCACGACTGGTATATCAAAGGCCGTTGTATGTGCTATCCTGTCTGTGGGATGGTGCATATAAAAGATCAGTTGCTACTAATGGAAACATGTTGCGTGTTTCCTCTCTATGACTGTGTCAAAATGACCATATATTTGACATCCAATAGCCGATGATTCATAAATCAATGTGCTCTATTGGTGTCGTTAAACAAAACAAACAAGCTTTAACTGACGGTTAGAAAGCGTTGATAACTGTCCTAATCTCTGTCTAGCTCTCTTACCGTCAGGAAGGAAGGAAGGAAGGAAGGAAATGTTTTATTTAACGACGCACTCAACACATTTTATTTACGGTTATATGGCGTCAAACCACACATATATTGAGAAAGGAAACCCGCTGTCACCACTTCATGAGCTACGCTTTTCGATTAACAGCAAGGGATCTTTTATATGCACCATCCCACAAACAGGATAGTACATACCACGGCCTTTGTTACACCAGTTGTGCTTACCGTCAGAGTACCGGTCTACAGAATAACATAGTATATCATTGCAACATACAAACCTGACTGCTGTTTCAGTAAGTGGCAATGATGCCCAGTTCTTTACCATGCAGTCTCCCCTCCCATCGTTTTACACTGTATGCTAATGGCAGTCTCCCCTCCCATATTTTTACAATGTATGCTAATGGAAGTCTCCCCTCCCATCTGTTTACACTGTATGCTAATGGAAGTCTTCCCTCCCATCTTTTGACACTGTAGCAAATGGCAGTCTCCCCTCCCATCTGTTTACAATGTATGCTAATGGAAGTCTTCCCTCCCATCGTTTTACACTGTATGCTAATGGCAGTCTCCCTTCCCATCTTTTTACAATGTATGTTAATGGAAGTCTCCCTCCCATCTTTTTACAATGTATGCTAATGGAAATCTTCCCTCCCATCTTTTGACACTGTAGCAAATGGCAGTCTCCCCTCCCATCTGTTTACAATGTATGCTAATGGAAGTCTTCCCTCCCATCTTTTTACACTGTATGCTAATGGCAGTCTCCCCTCCCATCTTTTTACACTGTATGCTAATGGCAGTCTCCCCTCCCATCTGTTTACACTGTATGCTAATGGCAGTCTTCCCTCCCATCTTTTTACACTGTATGCTAATGGAAGTCTTCCCTCCCATCTTTTTACACTGTATGCAAATGGCAGTCTCCCCTCCCATCTTTTTACACTGTATGCTAATGGCAGTCTCCCCTCCCATCTGTTTACACTGTATGCTAATGGCAGTCTCCCTTCCCATCTTTTGACACTGCATGCTAATGGCAGTCTCCCTTCCCATCTTTTGACACTGCATGCTAATGGCAGTCTCCCCTCCCATCTTTTTACTCTGTATGCTAATGGAAGTCTCCCCTCCCATCTGTTTACACTGTATGCTAATGGCAGTCTCCCCTCCTATCTGTTTACACTGTATGCTAATGGAAGTCTCCCCTCCCATCTGTTTACACTTGTATGCTAATGCAAAATACAAACCTAACTGCTGTTTCTATAAATCGTGTGTTTTCGTCTCCAGTAGATATGGTCAGCAGCCGTAATATACAACACCCAAATCTTTCGCCACTTATTTATTTATGTATTTATTTATTTATTTACATGTATTTACATGGGTGGGGGGTGGGTGTGGGGGTATACATTTTTACAAGTCTAAGAGAATAGAAGAATTAGAATCACGCGAATTGAATGTTTATTATTTCAAGTTAATATATATTTTAAAATTACAATCTTTTTTCACCGACCCCCCCCCCCCCCAAAGTACAACAGAAAACAACAGCCCCCCCCCCACCCACCCACCCACACACAAACACAAACACTATTTTCGAGACGTGACAGTGTTGCACTGTATGTACACATCCTGCCTTAATGATGATAATGATGATGATGTTGTTGTTGTTGTTATTCTGTGGTGCATAGTCCTGCTAATGTTACTGTACTCCCTGATTACAACATAATTGGCCGGTGCCTTCAGAGATCGTCGCTCTAATCACAGACCGAGCTGTAACTAAATCACAGTCATTCCATACATGCACGTCATGTCATCCTCAGCCACGCTTATTAACTATAACACGGAAAGGGAAGGATTTCTTTTTAATGTTGTCCAAGGTCGTGGGGTGCGTTTGTTTGTGCGCGTGTGTGTGTGCGTGGTTGTGTGTGTGTGTGCGTATGTGCGTATGTGCGATTGTGTGTGCGTGTGTGTGTGCGTGTGTGTATGTGTGTGTGTGTGTGCGTGCGCGCGCGTATGTGTGTTTAGGTATGTAGGAGTGGCGGGTGGATTTAAAAGTGCTCGTGGAGAACACCACATATTGCTGGCTGCCTTGATTTTTGTTTTATTGCCTCATACGAAAAACGAAGAGTCTGACATGGAAAACGGTTTGGTGTATTATGCAAAATTGTGCAAAGTAAGTAATTCCATGTCTGCAACCGTTAACATACGTTGCATAGCGATGACCAAATGGTGGGGGTAATCATTATGAATTTATACACTAATTAAAACTATTGTACGTTACGTGTGCAATAATTGTTTTACCCTGCCTTGAGATAATTACATCTGGGCTGTCTTGAGCATGGCCATACGGGATCCCATTTTGGTAAGAGCGGTGGGGTGGAGAGAGGGGGGGGGGGGGGGGGGGGGGGTTGGACGAGAGGCTGATTTTTGTCCGAATTAAACGAAAATGCCGAATCTAGATAAATAGGGAATAATACATGAGTGACCGTTAGATACCATTTATCTCACAACGAGTTGTTTTCTTCTTCTTCTTTCTTCTCGTTCTTCATTCATTCATTCATTTCAACTTATTTTCGTGCTTATATCCAATTAAGGTTCAAGCACGCTGTCCTGTGCACACAGCTCAGCTATCTGGGCTGTCTGTCCAGGACAGTGGGTTAGTTGTTAGTTGGTTAGTGGTTAGTGAGAAAGAAGAGGGTGCAGTGGCTTTACACCTATCCATTGAGCCCTTAAGAACTCGCTCTGGGTTGGAGCCGGTACTGGGCTGCGAACCCTGTACCTACCAGCCTGTAGTCCGATGGCTTAACCACAACGCCACCGAGGCCGGTTCTCGTTCTTCGTCAGTGAAATCATCAGACCAGTCATTCCCACAAAAGAAAGAAAGAAAGAAAGAAAGAAAGAAATGTTTTATTTAATGACGCACTCAGCACATTTTATTTACGGTTATATGGCGTCAGACATATGGTCAAGGACCACACAGTTTGAGAGGAAACCCGCTGTCGCCACTACATGGGCTACTCTTTCCGATTAGCACCAAGGGATCTTTTATTTGCGCTTCCCACAGGCAGGAAAGCACAAACCATGGCCTTTTGTCACGGGGATTCTATAATTCCCGTAACTGAATAAAACACGATTATCAAAAGTATCTCTCCTAACTGTATATCTATTAGATCTCTCTGTAACAGGCTGTTAAACCCTAGTATGGCTCGTCTCTAGGTATGATCAGAGATATGATCTTATATAAGTATATATTATTATAGCACGTTAGTTCTCTAGAAAACACAACAAAAACACAATACACTTTGGAATCTGTATTAATCTACGCTGACAAATGTACAGCCGTAGTAGTTAATTAATAACAACAATAATAACAACCCAGAACTGATCACTTAATTAGTTAATCTCTAGGTGTCTAGTTACACAATATGCGAATCACTTCACCGTTACACCACACCCACACGTGTGATAATTGAGAAACGCTTACAGGAGAAGTTAATTAATAAAGGAATTACAACACCATTCCTAACTGGTTAATTTATAATTAACCCTTACTACTCGTTCAGTAACGTGTGATAATTTAGAAACGCTTCTTGGGGAACTTAATTAATAAAGGAATTACAGCTCTATTCCTAACGGGTTAATTTTTAATTAACCCTAACTACTCATTCAGTAACCTTGTAACACAGAATTAATACTTATCACAATAAAGACAATAACCTACAGTTTACCCAGGTCGTCTAGGATGACTGGCTAAGCTTTATATTACCAAATACTCGTATAATGTTAGAACAAAAAGTCTACGATTTACTTCGTCAGATGACCGAAGACACTGTCTAAAGAATATTGGTATAATACAGTATTAAAATATTTAAAGTCACATCAATCACATCAAGGTTATACACAGAGCAGAAATGATATTTACCAAAGTCCAACCGGACTAACGTTCCCAGGAAGCTTCCTAATTCGTTCTCCTAGATATCTCTAAATTCTAGCTATTTATTCCAAAATCAGAATTGGCCTGGGGGTACAAGGCGGTACCTCCCCCTATCATCCTCTACTAGCGTCGTTAATTTCTCTCTGATCGTCAGACTTACTGACGCCATCGTCGCCAAAATCACGGTTGTAAAACCCGCACTCGCAGAGGTATTACGTAACTACTCGCCACATGGCCTCCACAGCGGGACTAAGTGCATATTGGAATGTCCGATCGCGCGAAGTATTACGTAACAAGTTGCCCACCTGGGCTACGGGCAATAAACTGCACACGGCCCTCTAACACAATTAAAATCGCCACAGGCGAAACAAATTTAAGAGCATGTACCGTGACATCTTTGTTGAACCAGTTATGGATCACTGGTCGGTGCAAGTGATTTACACCTACCCATTGAGCCTTGCGGAGCACTCACTCAGGGTTTGGAATCGGTATCTGGATTAAAAATCCCATGCCTCGACTGGGATCCGAACCCAGTATCTACCAGCCTGTAGACCGATGACCTAACCACGACGCCACCGAGGCCGGTCCCCACAAAAGAGGCGGTCTTCATTAGTTCAGTGCCTATTCCATGCAGTTTTGTGGCGGATGTTGTTGTGTTTGGCCATATTAATTGTCTGAATGTGTTGTGTTTGGCCATATTAATTGTCTGAATGTGTTGTGTAGGCTGTAGTGTTGTAGGATATGTTCGGGTGTTTCAGCCGCTTGTCCACAAGGGCAACGAGTTGTTTTAAAATGTATCTAACTCTGTTTTCGTCGATTACGACTTCTACGACAAACTATTTGTTAATCTGAGCACACCCATCCATTGTAAAGTGGCAGTTGGGGAAATTACAACACAGTCGTTTAGTTGGTCATGCCAGTTGCCCAGAATTAAATAAAACATTCCTTCTTTGTTCGTTGCTCTAAGAAACGGACACCATAACAACTATCCCAAGACCGGCCTCGGTGGTGTCGTGGTTAAGCCATCGGACATAAGGCTGGCAGGTATGGGTTCGCAGCTCGACACTGACTCCCACCCAGAGCCAGTGTTAACAACTCAGTGGGTAGGTGTAAGACCACTACACCCTCTTCTCTCTCACTAACCACTAACAATTAACAACTAACCTACTGTCCTGGACAGAGTCCAGATAGCTGAGGTGTGTACCCAGGACAGCATGCTTGAACCTTAATTGGATATAAACACGAAAATAAGTATAAAAGAAAAAAAAACCGAAAAGCTATTCCAGCCTTTCGGGCCTCTCCGCTCTATTGCGTCATTCTCCGATTTATTTTAGGTAGGGGTGGGTTTTTTTATTATCTAGCTCAAATTCAAAAGCAGTGTTAGTGAAATATTTGTGACTATCTTGCTACTGATTTGAGCGAAAACACATGGCATTACTAAAATAGTGGTTGTGTTTGTATTTTGTATTAGGAATTGGTGTTATAGAATAAAGATGAGAGATTGTGGCTTTAAGTAAAGACTCGCGGCTCTATTAGGAAAGAAGCCAAAATACACTGAGTACCATCGTGACAACTGCCTTGAATTATACCTGTGGGAATATGAAGCGGAGGTGCTTATGGAATTTCGAATACTTGAGCTAAAATCGATATCACCTGACTTGGGTGATTTCCATTTAATTCTTCAGCGTCAACCGACGTACCGTGACAATTAGCAGTTATTATGCTATGAGAATAACAAAGGAACAGAATGGAGTATTGGCTCAACGACATCTAAACACATTTTGAAAAAAAACCACTTTGGGTATTTGGTGTATAACGTGTTTATTTGAACATTTGGTCGAGAGAGAGAGAGAGAGAGAGAGAGAGAGAGAGAGAGAGAGAGAGAGAGAGAGAGAGAGAGAGAGAGAGAGAGAGTGGGGGGGTGTGTGAGGGAGGGGGAGAGAGTCTTTAATTAATTTTAACACCCGTAATTTTAACATGTTCCGTGGTATCTTTACAGGCGCCTATGTAGGATGTGGGTATCGGGGGATCGAATAAACCCACCCACCCACCCCGCTCAAACAAAATTTTGTTTCAATATATTTTCCAGAGTAGCAGGACTCGATTTCCCTATAAACATCGCTCGCCATTGTATAGACCCTCTCACTCCCTGCTAAAATTCCTGCATACGCGCCTACCCTATTACTTTCAAAGTCAACATTCCTTTCTGTTTCCCCCCAGCACAGTTGCCGTAATTACTCTGCCAGTCAACAACAATGACCAGATCCGGAAAGATGGTAATAACACGCTGACCATTACCTTGGAAGTCCATTACAGTTGTTGCAAGCTACGCTAAGTGCGATTACAGTGATATCGTGGACATTACACGCATAGCATTTTCGTGGTTTTTCCCAAGAGTTTGTGCATGCATACGGAAATTACCGAAAGCTTACAATGGCCTTGAACAGCTGTACTATTAGAGTACTACAGTTCCAATGTCGGGAATTAAACAGACATATGGACTAGATAATAGCGGCCAAGCCTCTGGCGTATTTATCGGTAGGAGTATGTACTACGTACATTAAACATTCCCTCTTCCTCTCTGTCTGTCTCTCTGTCTCTGCCTCTGTTTCTCTGTCTGTCTCTCTGTGTCTGCCTCTGTCTGTCTGTCTGTCTGTCTCTCTGTCTCTGCCTATGTCTGTCTGTCTGTCTGTCTGTCTGTCTCTCTCTCTCTCTCTCTCTCTCTCTCTCTCTCTCTCTCTCTCTCTCTCTCTCTCTCTCTCTCTCTCTCTCTCATCTATCTGTATGCTTATTTCTGCCTCTGTCTTTTTACCCGTGTTTCTCTCTCTCTCTCTCTCTCTCTCTCTCTCTCTCTCTCTCTCTCTCTCTCTCTCTCTCTCTCTCTCTCTCTCTCTCTCTCTCCACACACACACACACACACACACACACACACACCTCTTTAAATGCGCAGTTAATAAGTCATACACTTCACCATCAATCAACATGACTTCCTTTTCGTGTATTTTCTTAGGCATGAAATTGCTTCGACATGCTGTGCAATTTTAAACAATTTAAACCTATTGGAGATCATTTCGCGTAGGAAGAAACCTTCATGCATTCTTTATTCCCTTTATAATTCAATAGGCATTCAAAACGCGTTTCATTATATGAGGCATCGTCCTTTGAGAATTGTTAATCTAAACAATTATCATTTAATAAGTTCCTACCACACGAAGCTGAAAGTTCACAGGCAGTGGAATTAGATGGACACGTGAGATACAATAACATCAACAGACTTGTTGAAAAAAGGGAACACCATGGGTGCTTTGTGATGATGCAAGCGGGAAGAAATCTCCAGTAAAGGATTTCCTCGGGAGTGGCTGTCCTCCTATAGACAAGGCAATAGTATAGATAGAGATTCAGGCGGGACGTAACCCAGTGGTAAAGCATTCGCCTGATGCGCGGTCGGTCTAGGATCGACCCCTGTCGGTTAGTGAGAGAGAAGAGGGTATAGTGGTCTTACACCTACCCATTGAGTCGTTAAAACTCGCTCTGGGTGGGAGCCGGTACCGGGCTCCGAACCCTGTACCTACCAGCCTTATGTCCGATGGCTTAATCGTACCGCCGAGACCGGTATGTATACAGTTTTGTCTACAATACCAAGTGTTCCCTTAATTCTTTCTATCTGCATTGTTCAACTTCCCCTGGCTCTTGTAGTGAGAGAAAGGGGAAAATGTTTTGTTTAACAAGTTACGTCACATTAGTTCATCTAAGGTTATAACTAACCCACTGTCCTAGACAGACAGCCCAGATAGTTGAGGTGTGTGCCCTGGACAGTGTGCTTGAACCTTAATTGGATATAAGCACGAAAATAAGTTGAAAATGAATGAAATAAAAAATTAAAGTTTGTTTTGTTTAGCCACACCTCCAGAACACATTGATTTATTAATCAATGCCTATTGGATCTCAAACGTTTGGTACTTTTGAAACAGTCTTAGAGAGGAAACCCGCTACATTTTCCCATTAATACCAAGGAATCTTTTATATGCACCAACCCAAAGACATGACAGCACATGTCACGACCTTTGATATACTGGTTGTGTTGCGCTGTCTGGAATAGGCCCACCGACGGGGGTCGATCCCAGACCGACCGCTCATCAAGCGAGCGCTTTATATTATCACTACGTCACGCCCCTGCAAATAAAAAGAATAGCATGTTTTTTTCAACAAAACTTCAACACATTTTAAACTACAGTTATTTAGTATCTTTCATATAGCTGTTGATATTTTGTCGACAGAGAGAACAAAGGTATCCGCTGCTGCCACATAAAGCAATAAGGGATATTTTATATACACTTTCCTATAGACAGGGCAGTGCATACCACATCATTTTGATGTACTATTTTTGGAGCACTGGTTGGGACGGGGTAAAACCGAGTCCCTCCAGGGCGATCGATCCTGCGATCCATTGCACATCCAGAGAGCAGGGGGCGGGACGTAGCCCAGTGGTACAGCGTTCGCTCGATGCGCGGTCGGTCTAGGATCGATCCCCGTCGGTGGACCCATTGGGCTATTTCTCGTTCCAGCCAGTGCTCCACAACCGGTGTAACAAAGGCCGTGGTATGTACTATCCTGTCTGTTGGATGGTGCATATAAAAGATCCCTTGCTGCCAATCGAAAAGAGTAACCCATGAAGTGGCGACAGCGGGTTTCCTCTCTCAATATCTGTGTGGTCCTTAACCATATGTATGACGCTAGATAACCGTAAATAAAATGTGTTGAGTTCGTCGTTGAATAAAACATTTCCTTCTTTCCTTCCAGAGAGCACTAACACGCCTAACATGTATATATCAAACTACACGGGGGGTTGGGGGGGGGGGGGGTGTCTCTCACATGCTACGACTTTTTCATTTTACTTCATTTTCGTGCTCCTACCAAAAGCTTTTACAAAACTCGTTTACGTCTCCGCTAGATCTGTCAGTTTTGCTTAAATATGTGTCATACAAATTTAACTTGTACATGACACTGGTTTATATCAACCATACAAAGGGATTTAATCCATTTTCGGATAATCGTGCTTCAACCTTCATTAGGTATGGCACGATGAAAATCAACTTAAAGACATCTATAGGAACAGTTAACCTTCTGTCAATGGCTCCCATTTCCCGTTGAATTTGGTTCATCACCAGAGTGGCCTTAATTTAGTCGCCACTGACGGATCCGCAGGAGATCACAAGGGTATGAAGTGTCCCTTTAAAATACTTTTTTTACGGGGCTTTTTTAAATTCATCATCCACAACATACAACACTAAATTACCCCCGAAAACGCGTCTCTGGGCATCTCTATCTAAACACAATTCCAGGCAGCATGCCCTGACCTTTTAAACATTTTGTGATCCGCCCTTCACAATACCGAGGATCCGCCCCTGCACTCGAAGGGTATGAGTGAAATCCAGAGTAATCTACTCGTAAAAGAATCGAAAGTATCATCTCTGAATCTCAAACCCAGAATTGTAAAGACCGCTTTTTAACTATATATAAATTCAACCGACAGACTTTGTCAACCTATAAACTTAACGATTGACACCCTACCACCACCACCACCACCACCACCACACACACACACACACATTATCATCATCATCGGCTATTGGATGTCAAACATTTGGTAATTTTTATATATTGTCTTAGAGAAGAAACCACAACATTTTTCTATTAGTAGCAAGGGATCTTTTATATGCACCATCCCATAGACAGGATGACACATACCACGACCTTTGATATACCAGTCATGGTGCACTGGCTGGAACTAGAAATAGCCCAATGGACCCACTGACGGAGATCGATCCTAGACCGACTGCGCATCAAGCGAACGCTTTACCACTGGGCTACGTCCTGCCTCTAAGCTGACGATGTAATTAACGTCAGTCAGTCGGAAATCGGCAAGTTCACGAGTTAAACAACACAGTTGTTACATTATTGTGGATATCAAGGCTGTCAACAAATTCTATACACATGTATATATGCGCAACAAATCCTATACATTTATCATAAAAATATTCATGACCAATTTGCACCATAATGTCAAAAACAGAAATTAAGTCAAATACATTTCTGGATTTTTTCCCATCCCACTGTCAGAAGTGTGAAAAACCTATTAGACGTGTTAGACGCTGCATCATTATATTACTCTGTATACGATATATTTCAATGTTTAACAGGAAAACACTCTCAGTTGTTTTCTAGTTAAAACACTGGTTTTCTTCGTTCAAATGTCATTTATCAGTAAATAATGGTTTGTGTAATAAAACAAAGCCAGCAGCAATATTTATTTCTTTTATCTGTTAATTTTCTACCAATGAAAAACCGGCAGGGGTTGGGGTGGGGGGTGGGGGTGGGGGATATGTGGGGGTTAACTTATTAGTAGAGTACTCGCCTGACGTGCAACGGGTTCTGTGATCGACTGCTCTCAGTGACACCCCCCCCCCCCACCACCATCCCCCACGACTGAGACATGCTAACGTGAGATGAATGTGTCAATCAAATTGTTCACGGAAACCCCCTGAACACGACACTAATTTGTCACAGGTCATGGTGTGTGCGTTCCTTTCTGTGACGTAATACATGTTATTTTTTGTTGATTTACTTAAATTTTATCGGTCAAAATATGTTTTTGCTCCATTTGAGATATTTCTAATGTCCTGAAAATATAGAATAAAATAAACATTTCAGTACTAGTACCCATATTTAAAACACAATAAGGATGACAATTTTGCGTTTAATTTATAATAACCTTATTTGTTGTTCTGTGTGTGGGAAAGCGCGAATAAAAATACCCTCAGCTACACAAAATGTTAGTAAATTACCTCTATGTATAATCGTATGGTGATCTGAGTGTAAATAAAGTACTGTTCTATTCTGTTCCTTCTGCTAAATGGAAGGATGGGTTTATACAGCGACAACGAGTTTGTTTTCTAATACTATACGTAATATCTGTTACTCAGACAAGGCTCTAATGTATGGTTAACCAAGCCCCCTCTTTACGCCAGTGACTAGATAGCTTACAATGTTTGTGATATCTGGTTCTGCCGTAAGAGGGATTTTGTGGTCTGAGGTAATCCCAATTTGTGAACATATTCGTTTATAGTAACGACATTAGCCGTCTTGTCTCGTCTAGTTAAAAGGAATCCCCTTTGAAAACTGGTGAAATGCCAGCCTCTAAGACAAAAATGTTTCATTTAATGACGCACTCAACACATTTTAATTACGGTTATATGGCGTCAGACATATGGTTAAGGACCACACAGATTTTGTGAGAGGAAACCCGCTGTCGCCACTTCATGGGCTACTCTTTCCGATTAACAGCAAGTGATCTTTTATATGCACCATCCCACAGACACGATAGCACATACCACGTTCTTTGATATACCAGTCGTGGTGCACTGGCTGTGACGAGAAATAGCCCAATGGGCCCACCGACGAGGATCGATCCCAGACCGACCGCGCATCGAGCGAGCGCTGTACCACTGAGCTACGCCCCCCCCCCCCCCCCCCCACACACACACACACGCACGCGCGCGCAAACACACCTCAGCTGTCTTGGCTGGCTGTCCAGGACAGTGGGTTAGTTGATGTTAGTGGTTAGTGAGAGAGAAGAGGGTGTAGTGCCTACCCAAATGAGTCGTTAAAGCTGCAGTCCCTGGAATATTTTTATCATTTAAGCATATAGAATAGATGATTCAGTTCTGTTTGGTACATAAAAGGTCCACCACATCGCTATAGTTTCACAATGCTCGCTTATATAAATTATCTAGGTCAACTACAAACGTAATGGCGAGCTTTGTTTTTCTTCATTTAGCGGGACGCCAGTAGAACTGAGACTTTACGTGATTTGCGCAGGCGCTGAGCTTCTCACGTGATTTTGAACAAATTTAACTGTCTTGATCGAGGGGTCGTCTCATATCTCCAAAACATATTTATATCCATAGAGGTATGATACAACACCTTTCCAGGGATCGGTGGGGGATTTGCCTTGAAATTTTGATAGTGGTCAGCGGTTGGCATACGCGTTACATGTAAGGGGGTATTAATAATTACGTAATGCTCTAGGGGTAGAGGAAGAGGGTGTTGTGTTCGATTTACGTAACATTTTTTAAGACTGTATGTTATTTTTATTCATTACTTCGACGTAAAAAGGTGGGGTTTTTTGGAAATGCGCGGTCAGTCTAGGATCGATCCCCATCGGCGGGTATATAAAAAGCCATGGTATGTGATATACTGTCTGTGGGATGGTACATATAAACGATCCCTTGCTAAATGTAGCGGGTTTCCAAGGCGCGTGTGCAGGGATTTCAACAGGGTTGGGGTTATAGACTGTGTTGAGCGAAGTTTATATGGGGTCATGCTCACCCAGAAAATAGATTAATTTTTTTTTAAAGGGACATATGCTAGTTTCAACCCGTGAAAATTAACACTAAGTGTAGTTAATCTAAAAACCTGTAACACATTTGGATAAAGTTACAATAATGTAAAACATGAGTTTGTGAATTTGAAATGGTGAAATACCCTCTAAAAATAAACTAAAACTCGACTCCATAACTGTTACTTCTCAGACGCACGTGCGTTTTTAAAAATATGAGAAATGCATTTTGTGATATTAAAAACACCAGGAAGACCAAAAACATTTCGAATGTATGGAAACTGATAATCTAAAGCATAACATCAAAGTAAAGTATGATTTCGGTTATCAAAAACGGCTATAATAGTACCAAAAAAACAAAACCCTTAGTGTTTAAAAACCAGGGTATGTCCCTTTAAAGCTTGGGCAGGTAAGGGTTTCGACCTCCATTACCCCCCCCCCCCCCCCCCCGTACATGCACCCGATTCCTCTCTAGATTATGTGTTAAAATGACCAAATGTTTGACATCCAGTTGATGTCGATAAACAAAAAACAAAAACAAAAAACACACACAAAAAACCCTCCGAAACAACAAACAAAAAAGCACACAACCCCGCCCCCCCCCGCCCCCCCCCAAACAAAAAAACCCCCACAAAACAATTAACTTTACCCTTTCCAAACGAAAGAATATTTATTTGAATTTGTCGATTTTAACACACGTAAAATTAAAAAGTGAAAACGTTCATTGTCTACTTTAGTATATTTTATTTTAAAAATATATACATGATCAATGTGTTACTAGTATACAAACTAAACGTTGAAAGTTCTACTAACACTTTATAAAATATTAATTCTGAAATAGGAAGGTACGATTGTCGATAATACATTGTCAAGATCAAACCGGTTTTAACGAAAGACTAGTACCGTATCCTCAACCGAACGTTCTTCGTACAGCGCAAAGATTTTTCATTTCATTTTTTGAGACGAACCCTACAATTTGAAATCGGCAAACGCACGTGTTAACTGAAACTAACAACAGACTGTCGTTTGTGTTTTACCGAGCAATGGCGGCACAGGCGACAAATCGAGCGTATAGTTTTGACGATCTCCGTTCATTGCGAACACACGAGTTTTTTTAAAAGTGCATTTGAGCTTGTATTTCATATTTGTACATGATGTTATAATATGGTAACCAGAGACTGTAACTTTAAAACTCGCTCTGAGTGGGAGCCGGTACAGGGCTGCGAACCCAATACCTACCAACCGTAAGTTCCATGGCTTGACGACGACACCACCGAGGCCGGTGTAATTCTTCGTAAAATGTTTATAATAGTTTGTTAAAATATTGCTGGTGTGTATGTTCAGGAATCTAAACTCTACTGCAGGTGTCAGCCAATCAGCGGCATGTAGTTTCAATGAAACAGGCGATCATTTTCTTTTCTAAGTTGTTGGAATCAGAGCTGATTTGACGTTTAAGTATTGCAGTGTTGAAAGCGGGACCAACTCACATACATATGGTGTAAAAACTGTGTTGATTCCTCCATCTAAATCTACATGGCATACTAGTTCGGGGGGGTTCGGACGAACCTCCCCCCCCCCCCCCCCCCCCCCCCCTCCGCTGAAGCAAATGGTTCGCTTTCAGAACTAAAACATACAGGTTTATACATATGGAGTTTCTGGTGGTGCATAAAACAAAATAGAAAAAGGTCCACTTGGTTCATATTCGAATGTGCACGTTAAACAATTTCCCAATTCCCAATTCCAATGACGAAGACCCGCTATCGACACCGGTCGGGCTGCTGGTGTTCTCTTGCAACTGCCAGCACGGGCGATCCCTCCTCCCACCCATCCCAAACCTTTTTTCCTGTCCTGGACGAAGGAGCCTGCATGGGCCGACACCTGTACCCATGACAGGCGTACGCTACAACAACTTGCTCTGAATATGACCTGGCCTAATAATGAGAAAGAGTAGCACATTGCGTGGCGGCGGCAGCGGATTTCCTCTCATTATCTGCGTGGTCCTAAGCCATATGACAGACGCCATATAACGGTAATTAAAAGGTGTTGACTGCGTTAAATAAAACATTTCTTCCTTCCTTTACCAAGTTGAAAAGAAAAGGGGGTGGGTGGGGGGGGGGGGGGTGTGTGAGAGAAAAAGTGCATACCAAACGAAACGGGCGCGATGTAGCTGAATGGTAGCGAGCTCGCCTAACATCTATCGCACTCAACAGTGGCATAGGAAGGTCCCAAAAGGGTGGGGGGTGGGGGGCACGCTTTTATATTTAAACACTTTTACACTATTATAAAGCAATGATAAAGCAAAATATCTGAAAGGTGGGAGAGCACATGCCCCCTTGACCCCCCCCCCCCCCCCCCCCCCCGCTTCCTACGCCAGTGCCCAATGGACTCTTTGTTCCCCCGTCTTAATCAGTGCCCAACGACTGACACATCGAAGGTCGTGGCATGTACTGTTCTCTCTGTGGGAACGTGCAAATAACATATCACTTGCAGCTAATGGAAAAATGTAGTCTACGAATCTAACTCGGCATTGTTTTTAGGAAGGGGGATTAAAAAGGTAAAGCGCTCGCCTGATGCGCGGTCGGCCTAGGGTCGATCCCCGTTGGTGACCCATTGGGCTATTTCTCGTGCCAGTCAGTGCACCACGACAGGCATTTCAAATGCCTTGATATGTGATATCCTGTCTGCAGGATGCTGCATATAAAAGATTCCTTGCTACTAATGAAAATATTTAGCAGGTATATATATATATATATATATATATATATATATATATATATATATATATATATATATAAGATCCCTTGCTGCTTTCTGGTAGGGTAGACTATGTTTTGTCTTTTTCTCTCGACTATGTGTCAAAGTAGCCATCTGTGTTAGGCACCAAATAGCCGTGGTTTAAAATGTGTTAAGGTGTCGTTAAAAACAAACAAATATTCCTTTTTCCACTCACCCCCCTCACTTTCCAAAAGTAACAATGTGAGAATATTAAAGTTAAAGTTTTTTAAATTATTATTGTTAATCATCGGCTTTGGATGTCAAACAGTTGATAATGTTGACATACAGTCTTAGAGAGGAAAATCGCTACATTTTTCCATTAGCAAGGTATCGTGGATAGCACATACCACGGCCTTTGATATACCAGTCGTGGTGCACTGGTTAGAATTAGAAATAGGTCAATGGGCCCACAAGGGAGCCTTGAATCATTAATTTACACAGTATTTGTACATATACACATATAATATCGTGGTGCACTGGTTGGAACAAGAAATGGGTCCACCGACGGGGATCGATTCTAGCGCATCCTAGTGCATCAAGCGAATTACTTTGAATTATGTCACTCGAAATACAGCTCGCAACATCAATCAAGTATATGGCTTATTTCCCATTACAATCAATTCCCCACGATTGGTATTGTAAAGGTTGTGTTGTGTACTGTCGGAGCATATAGATGAAGAAAAAAACCCGTGTTGCAAATCGGAAGGAATAACTTAAATGGGTTCTCGGCGGAAGTTTGCTCGAGTCTGGGAAATTGTATTTCCGTTGCTACGAAAAAGGTGGAGATGGGACGGAATTTTGATGGACCTCTTACATTTTTGTTCCGTTGATCTTCATTATTATGTGGGTTTGGAGATATTCCTTGAAAAATTTACCATCATTTTTGTTCTCAGAGTAATGAGTCCTTTCATTATTTAGAAAAAGCAAAGGACGAAGACCATCTTACAGGGCATTTTAACACACCATGAACTTAAAAAATCAGCTTTTATCTTCGTTTATTACCCATATGGTTGCAAATATCTTGGTACATAACAAAGTGATACGTCCCACTGGAATGCCAAGTGGGACGTAACACTTTTGACGTCCTCAATTAGCCACTACAACCTTACAGGAACATCAACGAAACGAGATGAGTGATATAAATTAAGATCGATTATGGGTAATAAATAGGATATTACACTCGCTACCATTTCGTATCATGTTTATGTCCCTCGTGAAATAATTTTCATTGTCACTCGCTAAACCTCGTGACAACTGAACATTATTTCACTCGGTAGATAAACATGATACGAAATGAAAGCTCGTTTAATATCCTTTAAATCTTGACTGGGAAATGTTATTACTCAGGGAGAGAGAGAGAGAGAGAGAGAGAGAGAGAGAGAGAGAGAGAGAGAGAGAGAGAGAGAGAGAGAGAGAGAGAGAGAGAGAGAGAGGGGGGGGGGGATTAGAAAGAGAGAATTAATGAATGTTTAACGACACCCCAACACGAAAAAAGAGAGAGAGAGAGAGAGAGAGAGAGAGAGAGAGGGGGGGGGGGGGGCGCGGACAGACAGAGGCAGACAGACAGACAAAGAGAGATATACAGAAAGCGAGAGATATTTAAAATAGTAACTTGAATAAAATGTTGCACAAAGCTTACTCACGTGTTTCTTATTTTCGTTTTCGTTCTTTTTCGTCTGACTGGATCTTTTTCGAGGTACGGATATCCACTTCCCGTCTTCAAATCGTGCCACTCTGTTGTATCGCCGACGTCGCCTTCCCAGTCTCGGGTACATACCGTGTCTTGCAGAAATTAAACAATCTCACACTTACATGCTACACAATCTATATTCATTAATTAGGTGACTGGCGCCATTCTCGTCCTTTCGTAATAACAAGATAGCTTATTTTACTACAGAGAACTGCTCCTGTCTAGTGAAATTAATATCAGCATCTCTTTGTCAAAGCTTGGCAAAACCAATATCATACTTATATTACTCAGGTGGCGACATCATTTCCGTCCATTCATAATATAAATAATTATGATGACATCGTGTCAAATTGCACCACAAAGACCTGTCGTCTGCTTCTGTCCAGTGAAATCAATGAGAACGCTCTAGATATCAAAATTGACAAAAACTAAATTGTGTATTTTTTTTTCGGGTAGACGCCACCATTTCCGTCATTTTCTGTATACTTATGAGGACGTCGTATCAGATTCCACAACTTTGAAGTGTCGTATGCTACTGTCTAGCGAAATGCAGGAAAACGCTCTGTCAGTATTGGCAAGTGTGTCAAAGCTTGGCCAAAACTAGATTGCATATATTTCGGGTGGATGCCACCAGTTCCGTCGTTTCTGTACACTTATGATGACATCGTATCAGATTTCACAATATTGAACTGTCGTCTGTTACTGTCATTCGATCAGGACGAGCAACTAGCTATCACTATTGTTTTAGCAAGGCGTGGCGAAATCTACAATGACTATTATTCGGGTGAACGGCACCATTTCCGTAGGTTCTGAATATTTTTGATGACTTCGCATCAGATTTCACAACTTTGATCTGTCGTCTGCTAGTACGTAGTTGGCATTTGAAATGAACGAGCTACGCTCTGTTAGTCTTGTTTTATGAAAGCGTAATACAATCTAGAATGTATATTAATCGGGTGAACGACACCATTTCCGTCGTTTGTTCCTGCTTCTAATGCCATTGTATCAGATTTCACAACATTCAGCTGTCGTCTGCTGCTGTCTAGCTAGCGAAATGGAAGAGCACGCGCTATCAGTATTGGTTTATCAAAGCGCGGTTAGCTGCGATCTATACCAATAGGAATCACTGACAGGTTCTGCGACTCGTCTCATGTGACGTTTTGGCCACTGCTGACACCCAAGGCACCACTCTACTCAGGCTGGGGCGGGACGTAGCTCAGTGGTACAGCGCTCGCCTGATGCGCGATCGATCTAGGAACGATTCTCGTCAGTGGGCCCATTGGGCTATTTTTCGTTCCAGCCAGTGCTCCACAACTGGTGCAACAAAGGCCGTGGTATGTACTATCCTGTCTGTGGATGGTGCATATAAAAGATCCCTTGCTGCTAATCGAAAAGTCTGTTTTTGTTTTTGTTTAACGACACCATTAGAGCACATTGATTTATTAATCATCGGCTATTGGATATCAAACATATGGTCATTATGGTCACCGTCGAAAAGAGTAGCCCATGAAGTGGCGACAGCGGATTTCCTCTCTCAATATCTGTGTGGTCTTTAACCATATGTCCGAAGCCATATAACCGTAAATAAAATGTGTTGAGTGCGTCGTTAAATAAAACATTTCCTTCTTTCCTTCTACTCAAGTTGACAAAGTTTGGTGCGAAATACGATCATCCATTCACTAGCAGTGCATGCTATTTATCGTCCATTCAGGTCCGTATCTGGTGGATAGGGAGGGGTGTGGTGGTAAAGGGGGCAGTTGCACTCCTAAGCAAATACATTTTTTTAAATGCCATTTTCAGTAGGTCCTGAATTATTGTCCTTTGATTATTTTATTAATGCCACCCTATTATCATGCTGCCTCAATCCGTCCTGTGACTGGACATAGCCCAGTGGTAATGTGCTCGTCTGATGCGCGGTCAGTCTAGGCTATTTCTCGATCCAGCCAGTGCATCACGACTGGTATGTCGTCATTGTATGTGCTGTCATCTATGTGTGATGGTGCATATAAAAGATCCCTTGCTACTAATGGAAAGGTGCAGCAGGTTTCCTCTCTAAGACTATTATGTTAAAATGACCAAATGTTTGTCATCCAATAGTCGATTATTAATTAGTACGTCAGGGTGCTCTAGTTAACTTTTAACTTTAGAAAAGTTACAATGTTTACATACAGTTGGAAAGATACAACAAAAACATTAAATTGCTTAACTTTTGGTGAGTTTCTTTTCGGGGGGGGGGGGGGGGGGGGGGGGGGTAGTATATCTCTCTGTGAGTTCCATATTAAAGCTCATCACTGAGTTGTTCACTCACTCACTCATGAATGAATGTTTAACGACACCCCAGCACGAAAAATACATCGGCTATTGGGTGTCAAACTATGGTAATGGAAACAAACAAGGTGATGATCAACATCAATATAAAAATTCAAGATATAAATGAAAAACAGTGTAAAGAACTGTACAAAAATACCAATACAAATATCACAGATAAGATACTGACTTTTACTCTAAACTTCAATTTGTGTTGTATTGGCCATTCTCAAAGAGAATGTTACACCCCTGCACTACGGTGAGTTACAGCACACGCAGGGATGTTCACTCATTTAATATTTAATAAGGTGGGGTGGGTGGGGTGGATGAGGTGGGGGGCTGGATGCAGCTCTGTGGTAGACCGCTAACCTGAGGTACGATGGTTCGCATCTGGAATGGATCGCCTTTTATGAACTCTGTTTTTTACCCGTCCCAACCAGTGTATCACGACTGGCCACTGTGGTATGTACTGTCCTGTTTATGGGAAAGTGCAAAGATATATATATATATATATATATTTTTTTTTTTTTTTTTTTTTTTTTAATAGCAGAAGCCCATGCGACGGTACTGGGTTTCCTCGACTAAGTGTCTAGATAACCATACGTCAGACACCTAACAGCTGTGGTTTCAAATGTATTGACTGAGGAGTCATTAAATAAATATTCCTTTCCTTTCCTCTTAAGCGGAAGAAAACGTTATGTTCTGAATTCTTAGGTAATCACACGGAAAGAAACATTGTGTTCTGAATTCTTAGGTAATCGCACAGAATAGCATTCTTGGTTTGCGATTCCATGTTGCTACGACCAATCGATAAATTCTATAGGACAAAAATTAGTTATGACAGAACAGTGGCGCGTTCACACAGTTTGACTTCTAGTGACGCTTTCTACCATAACGATGACGACATATTAATGCATTTCATGCTGATATCAAATTAAAGGGACATACTCTAGTTTTTAAACATTAACGCATATTTGTGACTATTATAACCGTTTTTGACAACTTAAATCATACTTTACTTAGATTTTATTGTTTAGATTATCAATTTCCGTACATTCGAAGTGTTTTTGGTCATCCTGGTGTTTTTAATATCACAAAATGCATTTGTCATATTTTTAAAAACGCACGTGCGTCTGAGAAGTAACAGTTATGGAGTCAATGTTTAGTCTATTTTTAGAGGGTATTTCACCATTTCAAAGTCACAGATTCATGTTTCACTCAGTTGTAATTTTATGCAAATGTGTCACAGGTTTGTAGATTAACTAAACTTAGTGTTAATTTTCATGGGTTGAAACTAGGGCATGTCCCTTTAAGGTTCCAGCACGCCATGTGCGCAAGGCCCGTATCTAGCCTGAACTACCTAGGGATCAATAAAACACTAATTAGGGATCAATGCTGTAGTCTTCTTCAGGTAGACAGAACTCAGAAGGACAATAATTATTGAGGGGCATCTACCTCCGTGCCATCCCAGTTCAGAACTCGGTAGTGGATTAATTAGAGATAAACAAAAAAACCCCACAACAAAACCCCCAACAAACCCACCACCTTCTGCCGCCACAAAACCTGAATATGTTACCGTAAGCAGGAGACGGGGGGCGTCCGGAGAGTCCCCAGGGCTGTGGCGTTCGGGCAAAAACGAAACGATGGAGACGTTCGGGCAACATGAGCTGTATTTGCATCATTCTACTCACAATATTATTTGCAACCCACGTAAATATGCATAGTGATTGGTTTGTAACCCTGTATAGCTGTTTGGATTCGGACATTTTCGTTTAATTAGGACAAACCTATGCACGCGCCCTTCCCCCATCATCACAAATGGGCTTGTCTTTTACGCAGTACCTACCAGCTTTAAACTGCTCAAGCCTGGTTTCCGTACCCTCTGTAACAAATGGCCGATCCAACAGATACAGACCGACTGCGATTGAGTTGTCATAAAAAACAAATTCAGTCTGAGTTGATCTGCGTTATCCAACGTGCTACAGACTGTACAGAAAACAGAATTATCACATTACTCCAACAAAGCCGGGTTAAAGTAGAGGATCGTGAATGGTATCGATTTTAATGGATCACTACACGTTTTAAGAGATCTTACGAGCATATTGCATATATCGTTATTAAAAGTGGTATGGTGATACTGGAGTTTTAGGGTCATTGAAGATGCATATGGAAGTATGTTACAGATGGTGAGTATACACAATACATGAAAGTGTATCTTGCCCATCCTGTCTAATCAATTCTGGAACAACTCTAGGCATCGGACAGTATAAATAGCGTGGTGCAGATCGTCATTAAAAATATCACGGTGACAACGAACCTTTAGGTTTATTAGAGATGTATGATTTCGAAGTAACTCTGTCTTGGTGTCTTGGTTGGTGTGTCACAAAACAAAATACCCTACATCCCTCCTATGTGATCAATTCCGGAACAGTAATAAGCACTAGACAACACGAATGAAATGAATCAGATCGTTATTAAAAGTGGCACGGTGATAACGGACCTTTAGTGTCATTTGAGATACATAATATATCGAAGCATTCTATTCTATTCCCGAGTGTCGTGGTAATATAGTTCTCTGTTGCTGCACGGAATAAAGTAACTAGCGAAAATGTGATCACCGTTTTCCAGCGGATTAAGTCAGTGCATGGAATATTACTTCTTAAGCATGGGTCCATTGCCATTGTGGAATAAAGCACTAAAAGGTACTATGGTCAAAATGACAGCACTTTAGTATTCACAAGGGAAGTTTGATACACGTGTGCATGTGTATGCGTATGTGTTCCACGAAGGAAGGAAATGTTTTATTTAACGACGCACTCAACACATTGTATTTACGGTTATATGGTTATACGGTTAAGGACCACGCAGATATTGAGGAAACCAGCTGTCGCCACGGGCTACTGTTTTCGATTAGCAGCAATGGGTATTTTATATGCATCATCCCACAGACAGGATCACACATACATCGGCCTTTGATATACCAGTCGTGGTGCACTGGCTGGAGCGAGAAACAGCCCAATGGGCCCACCGACGGGGATCGATCCCAGACCGACCGCGCATCAAGCGAACGCTTTACCACTGGGTTACGTCCCGCCCCCAATATGTGTTCCACGAGTGCATGAAGGTATATATGTATGTATGTATGTATGTATGTATGTATTGATGTATGAATATCTATATAGTGTATGTTTGTTGAGGTTCACCGTTACATACATAGATATCAACGCACTGGCGCAGGGGATAATTAAATCCTTTCTGGCCTCACAAATTGTGCCATGCCGTTGCTGGGACTCGAACCTATGGCACCGAATCGCCCACAAATTGCAAGACTAACCACGATGCGCTCTGAGCTATTGAGGCATCTATAAAAAGGATGCTCTTTAACTCAACCACATGCATGCAATCTACGCGGTCGATCCCGCTTACGTGCATGCAACAGTGGGCAGACCTGGCACTGGCTAGTATGTATTGATGTGTGAATATCTATATAGTGTATGTATGTCGAGGTATGTATGTATGTATGTATGTATGTATGTATTGATGTATGAATATATATATATATTGTATATTGTATATGTATGTATGTATGTACATGTATGTATGTATGTATGTATGTATGTATGTACATGTATGTATGTATGTATGTATGTATTTAAGAATGAATGAACGCACTGGCTCAGGAATTTTTTTTAAAAACAAAAAAATTGTTATTTTCTAATTTTGCCCCAGGGATTCGAAATTGATTTTAAATTGACCGTTGTGATATACAAAATATAACTGTTTTTCGGTCTTGTTTTAAGTTTATTTGGCTAGTACTTTGTTTTGTTTACAGCCGGATACGATGTATTTGTTTTTTTAAAAATTGTTAGGAAAGGGATAACAACAAACCAACCACTGAAAAATGGACTGGCTTAGAGGCTTAAGCGGCGTGTAGTCGGGTGGAGACTAAGATATCCTTGAGACTTGGATTTTTTCTATATGCAATAACCGGACGTGCTGTAATAGGGTTTTTCATAACAGTTTGCAGATTTAAAAACTCCTCCTTCATAAGTTTACCAATATCAACGCTACGTCGACTGTAAATTATTGGAAAAATTATTTTATCTCTTTTTACAGCTTTACCAGATTCAACGTTGATTCCAAATGGCTGTTTTGTCTGTAATGTACGAATCCAGAAGGCCTCTCGTTCAAGTCTCAAAAGGTCTGTTTCGTCTTTTGAACCAAGTATCAGGGGTTGTTCAATTGGAATTATTTCAAAATTTTCATCTAACGAATGGTCAGGTAGATTGAAGTGATTGGCGACAGGGGTGTCAACTTCATGCCGAATATCATACTTGTGACAAACTGCTCTAATTCTCAGTTGGTTTTGCGTTTGTCCTACGTACTGTTTTTTACATAAATTACAGGTGATTAGATATACTACATTTTTCGAATCACAGTTCATGTCTGTCCGAATTTGATATTCAATTTTGGTCTGTTGACTTTTGAATGTCGACTGCGTTTTAAGTAAGTTGTGAAGTCTACACCTGGTTTTGGCACAAGTAGTAGAGGAGCCAGTGCTTATTTGAGGTGATTGGTTATGCTGAAGTTTGTATGGTTTATAGTCTTCAGTTGCCCTAAAGGGATTTTCTAATTCTCGAACAGTTTCAGATTTAATTTTTCTTAAAAACCGTTTTGAATATACCCTAGGTTTTAAAGCACTAAATAAAAGTGAACAAGCCTCATTGAAATTCTGTTTGTTACTCGAATTTCTGTGAAATCTAATAATCTGAGATTTAACAATGCCTTTAAAGGTGTGGCGTGGGTGAAAAGACTTACAGTGGAGAAGTTGGTGTGTGTCTGTGGGTTTGAAAAACACTTTGTAGTCTAGGTAACCTGATGTTTCAAACTGTGTACCTTTATAAATTGTTACATCCAAAAAGTCAACTGATTTATCTGATATGGTGGCCTTAAGTTTGATATTGTCATCCTATTGATTTAATAGCTCAAAAAAGTTCCAAAATTCTTGTTTAGAATGTGGCCAAATGATAAGTATATCGTCGAGATATCTGAGGTACAAAAGAGGTGTTTTACTCGATTTCTTTAAAGCAGCCTCTTCCCATTCGGCGACATAGATAGATGCAAAGTTTGGACTAAAACGTTTGCCCATAGTACAACCACACACTTGCTGATACATTTCTCCATCAAACTCAAAATCATTTCCTTTTAGGCTTAATTTAACAGCTCAATAATGTTCGTATCTGGTCTGTTTGGATCTGGGTACTTATCGAATGCTCTCTTAACTGAATCAATGCCCGCATCAATACCTATGTTGGTGTACATGGAGTCAATATCAAGGGTAACCAAGAATGAATCTTTTGGGATTTTGGTTTTTGATAATTTTGATAGAAGATCTTCAGTGTTTTTAACAAAGCTTTCATGTCTATTTGCAATTGGTTTTAAGTGAAAGTCTATGTATTCTGAAATATTGTACGATTCTGATCCACAGTCTGAAATGACTGGACGACCGGGTGGTGTGTTAATGTCGGTCCATGTATCGACTGGCTTGTGGATTTTTGGAAGTAAATAAAATTTCCGGGTTTGTGATTGTGACCTGGCTTCTAAATATTTTACTTGTTTTTTATTTATATGTCCCTGATCTTTTAGACAGTGAATAATTGCATTGAACTTTTTAAAATTTTCAGGCCAAATAGCTTTGTCTAATTTTTTGTAGTACTTTGAATTATTAAGCTGTCGATGGGCTTCCCGGATATAGTTCTCCCTTGATAGAATGACAGTGGCTGACCCTTTATCTGCAGGTTTTATAACAATTTTGCGGTTTTTGCGTAGTTTGGTGAGAGCACGACGTTCCATGACAGAAAGATTTTGCTGATTTGTGTAAACCGTCATATCACCCACTTTTTCCACTATCCTTTTATGAACTTTAATGATTTCAGGATCTACACTAGAGTTTGGGGGTAACCAGCCGGAGTTTTCCGTGAATGGGATTTTTTCTCCAGTTGAACGCCGAAAATAGTCGGCCAGTTTCATTTTGTGTTCAAAAACTGCCGTATCCATTACACCATTGTCAAGTTTAGCCTCTAAGCCTGTTTTTGGTTGGGGGGTGGGAACAAAATTCAAACCCCTGTCCAGTAATGATTTTTCAGCGGATGTTAGAAGGTTAGTGTCACCAGTTAGGTTAACAATGTTAGTTCCTAGTCCTAAAACAGGGTGGACATTACCCTTGCCCGGCCTTAGTTTAAATTTAAGTACCTCATCCAACTGCGATAAAGTTTATTGGCAGTTGTTTCTGTCCAGTGAATGTTGTCCTGCCCAACCTCAAAATCACATGCGTGAAGCGCAGGTATAATTTGTATGTTCCTCATTGTTTTTGCAGCCAAATTTATTTGGTTGAGGCAGGTTTTTTGACTAGCCAAAAGTCTGTCCGAAAAGTTAAGCTCGATAAAAAGTATTATTGACCTAGGGAAACGTTTCCGAATCGAGCTTATCATGTTTCGCAACTGGGGTGGGGGGCTGGATGCAGCTCTGTGGTAGACCGCTAACCTTAGGTACGATGGTTCGCATCTGGAATGGATCGCCTTCTATGAACTCTGTTTTTTACCCGTCCCAACCAGTGTATCACGACTGGCCACTGTGGTATGTACTGTCCTGTTTATGGGAAAGTGCAAAGATATATATATATATATATATATATATATATATATATATATATATATATATATATATTTCTTTCTTTTTTTCTTCTTTTTTTTTTAATAGCAGAAGCCCATGCGACGGTACTGGGTTTCCTCGACTAAGTGTCTAGATAACCATACGTCAGACACCTAACAGCTGTGGTTTCAAATGTATTGACTGAGGAGTCATTAAATAAATATTCCTTTCCTTTCCTCTTAAGCGGAAGAAAACGTTATGTTCTGAATTCTTAGGTAATCACACGGAAAGAAACATTGTGTTCTGAATTCTTAGGTAATCGCACAGAATAGCATTCTTGGTTTGCGATTCCATGTTGCTACGACCAATCGATAAATTCTATAGGACAAAAATTAGTTATGACAGAACAGTGGCGCGTTCACACAGTTCGACTTCTAGTGACGCTTTCTACCATAACGATGACGACATATTAATGCATTTCATGCTGATATCAAATTAAAGGGACATACCCTAGTTTTTAAACATTAACGCATATTTGTGACTATTATAACCGTTTTTGAAAGAAAGAAGTGTTTTATTTAACGACGCACTCAACACATTTTATTTACGGTTATATGGCGTCAGACATATGGTTAAGGACCACACACATTTTTTTTAGAGGAAACCCGCTGTCGCCACATAGGCTACTCTTTTTTACGACAGGCAGCAAGGGATCTTTTATTTGCGCTCCCCACAGGCAGAATAGCACAAACCATGGCCTTTGTTGAACCAGTTATGGATCACTGGTCGGTGCAAGTGGTTTACACCTACCCATTGAGCCTTGCGGAGCACTCACTCAGGGTTTTGGAGTCGGTATCTGGATTAAAAATCCCATGCCTCGACTGGGATCCGAACCCAGTACCTACCAGCCTGTAGACCGATGGCCTGCCACGACGCCACCGAGGCCGGTAACCGTTTTTGACAACTTAAATCATACTTTACTTAGATTTTATTGTTTAGATTATCAATTTCCGTACATTCGAAGTGTTTTTGGTCATCCTGGTGTTTTTAATATCACAAAATGCATTTGTCATATTTTTAAAAACACACGTGCGTCTGAGAAGTAACAGTTATGGAGTCGATGTTTAGTCTATTTTTAGAGGGTATTTCACCATTTCAAAGTCACAGATTCATGTTTCACTCAGTTGTAATTTTATGCAAATGTGTCACAGGTTTGTAGATTAACTAAACTTAGTGTTAATTTTCACGGGTTGAAACTAGGGCATGTCCCTTTAAGGTTCCAGAACGCCATGTGCGCAAGGCCCGTATCTAGCCTGAACTACCTAGGGATCAGTAAAACACTAATTAGGGATCAATGCTGTAGTCTTCTTCGGGTAGACAGAACTCAGAAGGACAATAATTACTGTAAACTAAAAAGAACACATTTTCGTCTTCTTCTGAAAAGAGGGGCATCTACCTCCGTGCCATCCCATTTCAGAACTCGGTAGTGGATTAATTAGAGATAAACAAAAAAAACCCACAACAAAAACCCCAACAAATCCACCACCTTCTGCCGCCACAAAACCTGAATATGTTACCGTAAGCAGGAGACGGGGGGCGTCCGGAGAGTCCCCAGGGCTGTGGCGTTCGGGCAAAAACGAAACGATGGAGACGTTCCGGCAACATGAGCTGTATTTGCATCATTCTACTCACAATATTATTTGCAACCCACGTAAATATGCATAGTGATTGGTTTGTAACCCTGTATAGCTGTTTGGATTCGGACATTTTAGTTTAATTAGGACAAACCTATGCACGCGCCCTTCCCCCATCATCACAAATGGGCTTGTCTTTTACGCAGTACCTACCAGCCTTAAACTGCTCAAGCCTGGTTTCCGTACCCTCTGTAACAAATGGCCGATCCAACAGATACATACCGACTGCGATTGAGTTGTCATAAAAAACAAATTCAGTCTGAGTTGATCTGCGTTATCCAACGTGCTACAGACTGTACAGAAAACAGAATTATCACATTACTCCAACAAAGCCGGGTTAAAGTAGAGGATCGTGAATGGTATCGATTTTAATGGATCACTACAAGTTCTGAGAGATCTTACGAGCATTTTGCATCTATCGTTATTAAAAGTGGTATGGTGATAATGGAGTTTTAGGGTCATTGAAGATGCATATGGAAGTATGTTACAGATGGTGAGTATACACAATACATGAAAGTGTATCTTGCCCATCCTGTCTAATCAATTCTGGAACAACTCTAGGCATCGGACAGTATAAATAGCGTGGTGCAGATCGTCATTAAAAATATCACGGTGACAACGGACCTTTAGGTTTATTAGAGATGTATGATTTCGAAGTATCTCTGTCTTGGTGTCTTGGTTGGTGTGTCACAAAACTAAATACCCTACACCCCTCCTATGTGATCAATTCCGGAACAGTAATAAGCACTAGACAACACAAATGAAGTGAATCAGATCGTTATTAAAAGTGGCACGGTGATAACGGACCTTTAGTGTCATTTGAGATACATAATATATCGAAGCATTCTATTCTATTCCCGAGTGTCGTGGTAATATAGTTCTCTGTTGCTGCACGGAATAAAGTAACTAGCGAAAATGTGATCACCGTTTTCCAGCGGATTAAGTCAGTGCATGGAACATTACTTCTTAAGCATGGGTCCATTGCCATTGTGGAATAAAGCACTAAAAGGTACTATGGTCAAAATGACAGCACTTTAGTATTCACAAGGGAAATTTGATACACGTGTGCATGTGTATGCGTATGTGTTCCACGAAGGAAGGAAATGTTTTATTTAACGACGCACTCAACACATTTTATTTACGGTTATATGGTTATACGGTTAAGGAGCACGCAGATATAGAGGAAACCAGCTGTCGCCACTTCATGGGCTACTCTTTTCGATTAGCAGCAATGGATATTTTATATGCACCATCCCACAGACAGGATAACACATACCACGGCCTTGGGTATACCAGTCGTGGTGCACTGACTGGAGCGAGACACAGCCCAATGGGCCCACCGACGGGGATCGATCCCAGACCGACCGCGCATCAAGCGAACGCTTTATCACTGGGTTACGTCCCGCCCCCAATATGTGTTCCACGAGTGCATGAAGGTATATATGTATGTATGTATGTATGTATGTATTGATGTATGAATATCTATATGTGTATGTATGTCGAGGTTGACTGTTACATACATAGATATCAACGCACTGGCGCAGGGGATAATTAAATCCTTTCTGGCCTCACAAATTGTGCCATGCCGTTGCTGGGACTCGAACCTATGGCACCGAATCGCCCACAAATTGCAAGACTGACCACGATGCGCTCTGAGCTATTGAGGCATCCATAAAAAGGATGCTCTTTAACTCAACCACATGCATGGGGCCTGCAATCTAGGCGGTCGATCCCGCTTACGTGCATGCAACAGTGGGCAGACCTGGCACTGGCTAGTATGTATTGATGTGTGAATATCTATATAGTGTATGTATGTCGAGGTATGTATGTATGTATGTACATGTATGTATGTATGTATGTATGTATGTATGTATGTATGTATGTATGTATGTATGTATGTATAGATAAGATGTATGTGTGTGTGTGTGTATGTATGTATGTATGAATATCTATGTATTGTATCATCGTGTATGTATGTAGAGTTTATTTATCAAACTGTTATCTTGAATTATGCAAGGGCGGGACGTAGGGCGTGTAGTGGTCATAAACCGTAGAACTAGCTATTGCTAGCTGTGTACATGTTTATTTATATTGTTTTGTATCATATACCTTTTTATATTTGTGTTATACTGATTAGCTGTTTAGCTCAATAAAGTCAATAAAGAATTGAATTGAACCACATCTGCATAATAAAACACAGCATTCGCATCCCAACATATGAAGGGCGGGAGGTAGTCCAATCAATCCCCGTCGGTGGGCCCATTGGACTATTTCTCGTTTCAGCCAGTGCACCTCGACTGGTATATCAAAGGTATGTGCTGTCCTGTCCTGTGGTATGTGCTGCCCATGCCCGTTTATTCTGCCATTAGAGAGCTAGATTGGGGGGGGGGGGGGGTAAAGTTCTCGCTTAATGCGCGGTCGGTCTAGGATTGATCCCCGTCCGTGGTTTATCAAAGGCCGTGGTATGTGCTGTCCTGTCTATGGAATGGTGCATATAAAAGATCCCTTGCTACTAAAGGAAAAATGTAGCGGGTTTCCTCGCAAACGCTATATATTAGAATTATCAAATATTTGACATCCAATAGCCTATGATTAATATATTAATGTGCTCTAGTTATGTCGTTAAATAAAAAACAAACTTTAAACTTTTTAAACTTTAATTAGGCCTACATGCCAGTGGCAAGACATTATAATTTTTATATTTTTTAGTTAATTATTCAAATATTTTATGTGGGGTCGATTAATGGTTACTTATATATATTAAAAAAAAATAAAAAATCCATATACCAAGAGTGAAATATGACACTTGCAGCTTTCAGAATGTACCTTTAAACATTAAAAAATAAAATCGAGATTGCAGCTTTAAAACTAATAACGACGACAACCAGACGATAGTTGGCAGTGGCGGACCCAGAACATTCATTTTAATAGCGCGTAGCTGAAGGCCACAAACGTTCTAGAAGGAATTCCTCGGATTCTTCAACGTAAAACATTAAAAATTAAAATTAAAATAGAACTGTCGCAGAATTTAGGGGGATCCCGGGCCCCTGGGCCCCGTTCCACAAAGCGATCATAGCGCTAAGATTACTTTAAGTGTATATGTTAGGTGTGCAGTTACGGTGATCTTAGGGCTAAGATCGCTTCGTGGAACGGGGCCCTGGTCCTCCTCCCCCTTAGATCCGCCACTGGTTGACAGTGCCAGAGTTCCCTATATTGTCACAAAGTACAATAACATACAAACAATATTGTAAAAGCTTTATTATTTAACAAGAAACAGGATTTTTCATACAAACTTTTAAACAATTTGTTTTTTAAATTACCAGTAAAGTACAAATTGAGATGGTGGACCAGATTAAATTTTTTCGTTCAACTTTCTTATTAAACATGATTTGAACAATCAACAAATAGTCGTTTGGTCGGGTGTGGGTGTGGGTGTGGGGGGAGAGTGAATGTGGCATTGGAATTCTCCCCAGTGCAATAAAACAAATTCGCCAAAATCAAATTTAATTCTTAGTTGGCTATTTGGCTAACGACAGTTTAAACCTCTACATTTTATATATGAAAATATTTTCCAGACACAGCACCTCAACCGGTCCCTATCTCAACTCAAAGAATCAGCGCTTTATGCGCCTATAATACAATACAATACAATACAATACAATACAATACAATACAATACAATACAATACAATACAATACAATACATAACATTACATTACATTACTATACATTACTATACTATACTATACTATAGTATATATCATAAAGGCGCACGAAGCGCTGATGCTTTTAAGTTGAGCATACTAATAGTCGCCATGTATAATATATGTATGATACACGCTAAGAAAACAGGTTGCGTCGTCATGTCGACATTTTATACAGCTAAAAATGTTTCCTTGTTCTGAGTTTTAGCGAATTTCCTGGTTTCGGTTTCTGAAATACATTTCTCCAAATAACAAAATACAGAGATCAGTTCTAAATATAGTAATCGTCCTTGTAGACTGTACATTGTTCGTCTATCGTTCGTGGGTGGGCCTACTACGATGATATAGCAAAACAATATATTTCCTTGTCTTACGAACATTCAGAAGTTGGCAAATTTCCTGGTTTTTGTTTCGGAAATTTCTGAATAACAAAACTCCTAGTTCACCTCAAAATATTAGCCACCTTCTGTTCGTAATCGTCCTTGTAGAACGTCTGTTCGTCTGTCGTTTGTATAGCGATCATAGTACGTGTGTAAATTCTAAATATAGTCATCTTCTTTGTAGATTGTCTGTTCGTCTGTCATTCGTGATGCGATCATGTTAGTTCGTGTGTATAGAACATCTAACTAGAGCTAACTTATCCTTTCTACACTGATGTCTGTTCGTCTGTCTTTCAAGTGATGGTACTGTTGTAAACTCTAACTGTAAAAAATTAAATGTGTATTCAACACATCAATCACTGCTGGGCGTCGTCTGTTGTCTGTTCTTCTGATGATTTGTCTGGCACTATACTGATCATCAACGTGGTAAACTGACTCCCCTTGGGTATGTTTCCCCGCCGCACCGCCTGAGCTTGTTCACTGTTCCCGATAGCCAAATTGCACACCGAATGGTTCCGAATGCTCACGGAAATATTCTTGTTCGTCGGCATATGTAATATTTCTGGATTTCTCTTAGAAATGTCGATACCACTGTCTTTAGGAACGATTTCAATCGTAGCTTTGTTACCAGTACCGTTACAAGGACGACGTTCTGGTTTCTTAGACATTTTCCCAATATAGATAACTTGTCTGTAAAACGTCTACGTATGTACGTGACTTCTGTTCGTCAGTGTATGTATACTCGTGACGTGACGCAGGAATGTAGGCTACTATCGATATGATCTAAGCAACAGGAAAAGCCGGTTGTGCTATTTATAGCAAATTACGCGACGCTTTCTTGGGAAACCCACAACAGATTATCCATAGTGTATTATTATAGTATAATATGTCAGAATAAACTTAAAAACCATTCACCGTTGTCACTTTATTTATTTTAATTTATGTTCGTGTGTTTATTAAAATTCAAGCACGTTATCCTGAACATAAGGCGTAGTCTGTCGATCCAGGATATTTATTGCGTTCAGAAGACACGATTGTTCCGTGGCGCTACATAACGTTGGTTAGACTGGTTTTGACGCTAAAGGTTATATGAAATGTTATAGGGTGAGGACCAGTCAACTCGTTTGCGAGTGCTCGCGAAAAAGCGTATGTACTGAGCATAACTTGTGACAATTTTTAGTGTGGTAACTTCCCACGGGAAATATTGGGAACTAAAAAGGAGGGGGCGGTACGTAGCCCAGTGGTAAACCGTTCGCTTGATGCGCGGTCGGTCTAGGATCGATCCCCGTCGGTAGACCCATTGTGCTATTTCTCGTTTTAGCCAGTGCTCCACTACTGGTGTAACAATTTTACAAAGGCCGTGGTATGTACTATCCTGTATGTGGGATAATGCATATAAAAGATACCTTGCTGCTAATCGAAAAGAGTAGCCATGAAGTATGTATATAATATATGTATGTATGTATCTCTCTGTCTCTCTGTCTCTCTCTCTCTCTCTCTCTCTCTCTCTCTCTCTCTCTCTCTCTCTCTCTCTCTCTCTCTCTCTCTCTCTCTCTCTCTCTCTTTACCAAATGTTTGATATCCAATAGCCGATGATTAATAAATCAATGTTCCTTAGTGGTGTCGTTAACCAAAACAAACTTTGGCTCTCTGACGGCAGAATACTCAAGCTAGCAGTGTGTACTATCGTGGGAAAGTGCACGTGTTATGAAACTTACTGACATTAATATCGTCGTCGATTTCTGAGATATCTTTTTGTTTTGCATTTCCAGAATTATCATTTATAGTACTTCAAAAAGGTAAGCGTACTATTACTTTAGCGTGGCGACATTTAACACAAACGAAACGGTAATTATTTTCTCTCAAGAAATAATAGAATAATAACTTGAACCAACAATTCCTCCTCCCCTTTCTTTTTGCAGCCCCTAGCTATTTTAGACTAGGTACATCCGGACACATGCGTTCGAAGCGTGGAGGAGGGGGGCGAGGCAAGAGGCACCATCTTCCTCCGGTTCTGATAATTATGCATTGCACACACACACACACCCCCCCCCCCCCCCCACCAAGACACACATTCAGTTGAAATACAAATTAATAATAATATAATAGGTCACACCAGCCCCAAGTTCAGCCAGCAAACGTTTCGCTATTTGATTAGTTGCCGACGTGGCCATTTGGTGAAGCGCATAAATCAGTCTAGCGGACATTTTTCTGCTCGGTCTGGTTGAACGCAGCCAAGTTGATTACCTACCGATGCCTATGTCCAGTCAGAGGTAACACCCTCCCCGCCCCCTCCCCCCACCAAAAAAAAAAAAAAAAAAAAAAAATAAAAAAAATAAAAAATAAAAAAAAAAAAATAAAAAATAAAATAAAATAAAATAAAATAAAAATAAAACAAACTGTACAACAACAAAAAAAAAATCTATTCAGTATGCTTAGTATTCATCACCATTGCAGCTAATACCGTACAGTACCTATTTTCAACACTACTTCCAATTCTCTTCACACATTGAAGATATTTTGTGCCAATCCACAATAAAAAATAATAATGCTATTCGTCATCTTCCTTTTTCTTTTCCTGTTCTTCTTCTATTTATCTTCTTTTTCGTTTTCTCAGATCAAACGTTATGCAGACGCGAATAACATAATAATTTTGTTTATCTGTAAAAATAATATCCTTATGCTTACAAGTATAAATGTATGAGTGTATGCATATGTATGTGCCTGTATTGTAACACAACATATCATAAAATAACATAATGTTTATTGCCCAAAAGAGACGGGATACACAAAAGAAACATGATCTAAGCAAAATATTGACAATAAATTATATATGTATGTTACAAATACTGTGTAAATTAATGATTCAAGGCTCCTCGTGAGCCCACTGGGCTATTTGTCATTCCAACCAAAGGTCGTGGTATGTGTTATCGTGTCTGTGGGATGGTGCATATAACAGGTCCCTTGCTACTAATGGAAAAATGTAGCGGATTTCCTCTCTAAGATTATATGTCAAAATTACCAAATGTTTGACATCCAATAGCCGATGATTAATAAATCAATGTGCTCTAGTGGTGTCGTTAAACAAAACAAGTTTTAACTTTCAAGGCTCCCATCATTGGCATGATCACATTAATCTGGGACAATAATAATAAAAAAATATCTAGTCAGCACGTTTAGTATTTAAATACGTATTTATCACATTTCAGCTAATATCGTACTGAAACTATTTTCAACATCATTTCTTACCCCTTCAGCTGGTGTAGATATTTTGTGCGTGACTAAATTCAAATTCCTAAAGTAATTTGTCTACAGCACTTTGGCGCTGAGTGATTATTTAAATGAATCTTTCTCATACTTTATTTATAGCCATGACTATATGAACTCCGGCCGTTGCACAACAGCATAGAAAGAATATGTACATAAACATTTTGTTAAATACACGGACATTTCATTTCAACTCATTTTCGTGCTTATATCCAATTAAGGTTCAAGCACGCTGTCCTGGGCACACATCTCGGCTATCTGGGCTGTCTGTCCAGGACAGTGGGTTAGTTTTTAGTTGGTTAATGGTTAATGAGAAAGAAGAGGGTGTAGTGGCCTTACACCTACCCATTGAGCCCTTAAGAACTCGTCCTGGGTTCGAGCCGGTATTGAGCTGCGAACCCTGTACCTACCAGCCAATGGCTTAACCACTGCGCCACCGATGCCGGTTTACACGGGACAAGATGGTCGACAGTAAATACATTAATTATAATACATATACGCATACAAAAACACATAGAAACACACATGTCAATA
The DNA here is from genome assembly GCF_016097555.1 of Gigantopelta aegis. NCBI lineage: Eukaryota > Metazoa > Mollusca > Gastropoda > Neomphalida > Peltospiridae > Gigantopelta > Gigantopelta aegis. The sequence continues at coordinate 39,662,295 of NC_054700.1, read as the reverse complement.
TATTATGTAATAATACAGATATACGGATAGGCAGGTTCTTATATAGGAATTGTTTGTCATGGTTTGTGTGAATGTATCGACGTATAACAGTCACAATGATACTGATTGACGATTGTATTAACGTTAGGGGCTGACCAACACGCGATGTCTATATTAAGGTATCTTCCTACATTTCATAATTACTCATTTCATATGGCAGACAACATGGCAGACTAAAATTAGTTAAAAACAAGAAGACAAATAAGGAAGTAAAGATTGTGTGTGTGTGTGTGAGAGAGATAGAGAGAGAGAGAGAGAGAGAGAGAGAGAGAGAGAGAGAGAGAGAGAGAGAGAGAGAGAGAGAGAGAGAGAGAGAGAGAGAGAGAGAGAGAGAGAGAGAGAGAATGATTTGTCAGAAATTCTCAAAGCGTTTGCTTCTTGCAACTTTAAACTGTTAGTTTGTTCTATTAAATTCTTAATTTTATATTTTAGGTGTTTCCGTGAAAGCCATTCAGTCGTTCGTCGTGAATTGTATCAAGATAGTCTTATTCTTCCAGTCATGCTCTCTCAACTCATTGGAATTTAATTTCATTGGACAATTTGAATGATTTCTGAGAAGACGACCAATAGGCATGAAGCTTAAATGGAAAGTGCAGTTGGTGGCAGCACTGGGTTTCGTGTTTTTCTTACTCATTGTGGTTGTGTATTTGATTGCCACTCAGGCACCACGTCGGAACTTCACCTTTGAAGTCGACATAGACGTTGATGACGACACCTAATGTAAAATGTTGCAAGTAGTTTTACATTCGTCGATTTTATCGTTGGTTTGTGACACATCGTGTATTATCCTTTAGTGAAGGATATTAGTCTGATAATAAAGAAAGAAATGTTTTATTTAACGACGCACTCAACACATTGTATTTACGGTTATATGGCGTCAGACATACCGATTACGAACCACACCGATAATGAGAGAGGAAACCCACTGTCGCCATTTCATGGGCCTCTTTTCGATTAGCAGCAAGGGATCTTTTATATGCACCATCCCACAGACAGGATAGTACATACCACGACCTTTGATATACCAGTCGTGGTGCACTGGATGGAACGAGAAATAGCCTAATGGGCCCACCGCTGTACCACTGGGCTACGTCTAGCCCCCAATCTAATAATAAAACTTCCAATAAGAAATACCGTTTACTGTGTGTTTCAGCCAGATAAACTGCACAGTATTGATAGAGGATCATACACTAATTATGTTAAAGCGGCAGTATCCGGAATATTTTTATTATTTAAGCATATAGAACAGAAAATCCAATTACGTGTGGTGCATATATGACGCCGCACTCCGCATTGGTTTCACTACGCTTGCTTATCCAGGTCAAAAACAAAGCCAGTATTTCGAAAGTGGGACACTTTTGACGGGCTCCTACCGATCTCGGTGTTCATTGGCTTATCACAAGTGTGGAATTCCCCAACAAGAGATCACGTGAAATTTCGCAATTTTTGAACAAATTTAACTGTCATGATTGAGGGGTCGTCTCATATCTCCAAAACGTATTTATATCCATAGAGGTATGGTACAACGCCTTTCCAGGGGTCGGTGGGTGGGGGATTTGCTAATTACGTAACGCTCTAGGGGTAGAGGAAGAGGGTACTGTGTTCGATTTACGTAACATTTTTCAAGACTATATGTTATTTTTATTCATTACTTAGACCTAAAAAGGTGTTTTTTTGGAAATGCGCGGTCAGTCTGGGATCGAAGGAAGGATAGGATATGTTTTATTTAACGACGCACTCAACACATTTTATTTACGGTTGTATGGCGTCGGATGATTATTAAATCAATATGCTCTAACTTTGTTGTCGTTAAACACCCCCCTAACTTTACCCTTTCCAAACGAAAGAATATTTATTTGAATTTGTCGATTTCAATACGTAAAATTAAGAAGTGAAAACGTTCATTTTCTACTTTAGAATATTTTATTTTAAAAATATATACATGATTAATGTGTTACTAGTATACAAACTAAACTTTGAAAGTTCTACTAACACTTTATAAAATATTAGTTCTGAAATAGGAAGGTACGATTGTCGATAATACGTTGTCAAGATCAAACCGGTTTTAACGAAAGACTCTAGTACCGTATCCTCAACCGAACGTTCTTCGTACAGCGCAAGATTTCTCTTTTAATTTTTTGAGACGAACCCTACAATTTGAAATCGGCAAACGCACGTGTTAACTGAAACTGACAACAGGCTGTCGTTTGTGCTTTGCCGAGCTATGGCGGCACAGGCGACGAATCGAGCGTATACTTTTGACGATCTCCGTTCATAGCGAACACACACGAGTTTTTTAAAAGTGCATTTGAGCTTGTATTTCATATTTGTACATGATGTTATAATATGGTAACCAGAGACTGTAACTTTAATTATATTTCCCTGTATCTCTTGAACTATGTTGATAATAAATCACGGGCGCAGGAAAGTGACAATAGTACAGCGGTTAAGGCCCACATATCATAAGAATCGTGCAAAATTTGACAAAAGCATGAAAATTGGCATACAGATAGCTTAACATGTGTAGATTCATATAAGCCTAGGTACCCATCGCCATCACCATGGTAACTGGTCGCCATCTTGAATTTCAAAATGGCCGCCCTCAAAATACGATATTCGTCATATCTCGGCTCCTAAGCAACGTAAAAACATGATGTTGATGTCTAACATAACATTTTCAGGGTCAAGGAATCCATTTATGCGATAATCAATATGCTCAGATTATTATTATATTGATTTTCAAGATGGCTGACAATTCGAAGCAATAATTTTTATATATTTTATATATATATATATGTTGATTCTACAAAAATCAGTGACGACCTGGCAAAAGAGAAACAGTGGCTAGAACATATGCAAGCCCTCCTCAATGAGGCCCAGCTTGGAGTTGATGACTATATCTCTTGGGCGGCGTATCATGCTAGCCAACAGCCAGCGATGGATGGGTACATTTCCAAAATAGCATTGCTACCCCTGTTCCGAGAAAATGCACACACGACTTGCATGGTCTCTCATGCAATGAATATGGTGAAGCTTGCCGTGCATCATCTGAATCCCCAGCAAGATTTCGCTGTACAGAAAACGAAGAATGTCTTCTCTGCAATGGCCATCGTCCAGTGCCATGAACAGGTAAATGAACTGATTAAAGGAGATGGTGGCGCAGTTGGGTTGACTGAGAATCCACAGGCCCTTGAAAGGTGGATGGTTGCGTGGCCGGAGATATTACGTGTCGTACTTGAATTTGAAAAGAGCTTCCAAGCCGACAATGATAGAGAGAAATCCCACAAACACCATGAACAATACCCTGGTGTTCAAAATAAATTTGCCAAAGAAGTACGCGCCCTGGTGTCTGCATTTGACGACTTGGGAAACCCGTACCTGGAAGATAGCGGTGATCTGTTTAGTCTCGATACCAAAATTATCATGGGCAAAGACGTGATACACACAGTGTACAATGTTGAGGAAATTTGGAAAGGACAATATCGTAGCTTCATGGCAGAATGACTGAAACATTCAGCAAACAAGCACCTTAGTGATATTGTGAAAAAGAACAAATTGCCACTATTCAACACTCCTCATGAGAAGACAAAATCAAAGAGCAAATTGCAATTTGCATCACTAAAGACCAACTGTACCCTATTTGCTCGGCTGTACATTGCTTGTCAAGCTAGGCAAGGCAACCTTGATACCTTCTTTGAGCATGAAAACCAGCCATCACCTCCATCCATATCCGACATGGGTCAACTTTGACAAGGATCAAAATATGACGTGCTGGACTGCATAACAAAGGATTCCCCACCTGTGCAGCATACACCCGATGTTGGTGCCAAGATCTTGGATGGTGCCGCCATTATTCACATGCTGAAGCCAATAGGCAGTAGAACATTCCAGGACTATGCCCAGCAAATATTCATCCCATACCTTCTCTCAGTTGGAGTCTGTCGATAGGGTAGACATAGTGTGGGACAGATATGTGCAAGACTGTCTCAAGCAGTCGACGAGGGAACGCAGGATGAATAGTGGCACATCGCAATGACAACGAGTGCTTGAGAATGCTCCCATCCCACCGAATTGGGAAAGCTTCCTCCGGATCGAGCAAAACAAAGATGAGATGTTCCATTACCTGGCTGAGTGCATACGATCATGTGACGCCAGTGGAAAGGTTCTTCTTAGTACACAGGATGAGAACGTCATCACGGCGGGAGACTACGAATTGGGTGACATTGAAAGCCTTCAGCCGTGTACTCACGAGGAAGCGGACACTCGGACACTCCTACATGTTGCTCATTGCGCAAAGCGTGGGATAATGAAAGTAGCAATCCCACAGTTGACTGTGATGTGGTCATCATATCTGTCGGCCACTTCCATGATTTGCACATTGAAGAGCTTTGGATAAGCTTTGGCGTAGGCAACCACTTCCGCCACATACCCGTCCATGCGATTGCAAACAGCCTGCAAGCTGAGAAGTCAAAAGCAATGATGATGTTTCACGCAATAAGCGGGTGTGATACGGTGCCAGCTTTCTCGGCAAAGGAAAGAAGTCCGCTTGGTCTGCATGGACTGCTTGTCCTGCTGTCACTGGTGCCTTCACCACCCTCTTCTCGCAGCCAGAAGACGTTGATCCACAGAGCATGACTGAGCTAGAGAGATTCATCATCATCATGTACAGTAGAACATGTACCCTACGCAGAGTTGATGAAACGAGGAAGCAGCTCTTCACCCGGGGGTCTGCGACTATTGAAAACATTCCTCCAACCAAAGCTGCTCTCTTTCAACACGTGAAAAGAGCAGTGTACCAAGCAGGTCATGCGTGGTCTCAAGCTCTTGTGCCAGCTCCAGATCTGCCCAGTCCTGAGCTATGGGGATGGACTGCAACTGACTCGGGGTGGAAGCCATTTTGGACTAACCGACCAGAAGCTTCAAAGTCCTGCTATGAGCTGGTGCACTGTGGCTGCAAGAAGGGATGCAAACGTCAGTGCAAATGTCACAAGTCAGGTCTTCAATGCACAGACCTATGTAGCTGCAGGGGAGCATGTGGCGACACCTGACTTTAACTGAGGTATTCTGAGGTTAAAGTACTATTCGCAGATGAGTGATGTATGTATTTCATTACAATTAAGGAATTATCAACTGTACGTGTGGGGTTGTTGTTACTGTTGTATGTTAAATATGTTCTAAATAGTATGTTTAATTAGTTTTATTATATCATATACATGATAATAAAAAAATCATACAATATTCATCATAGCAATCAAAAGTTGCTGATACTGTATTTCATTATGGTTGGTAGAAACCAACAAATAATATAAAAATTATTGCTTCGAATTGTCAGCCATCTTGAAAATCAATATAATAATAATCTGAGCATATTGATTATCGCATAAATGGATTTCTTGACCCTGAAAATATTACGTTAGACATCAACATCATGTTTCTCCGTTGCTTAGGAGTCGAGATATTTGAAATTCAAGATGGCGGCCAGTTACCGTGGTGATGGCGATGGGTACCTAGGCTTATATGAATCTACACATGTTAAGCTATCTGTATGCCAATTTTCATGCTTTTGTCAAATTTTGCACGATTTTTTCCTTAACCGTTGTACTACAAGAAGTGTTGGCGTGTATGTGTGGGGGTGGGGGTAGGGTCACACATACACACATATAAATAAATACATGTATAAATATATAAAAACCATCGCTGCTGCTACAAAGTGGGAGGACACATGCCTCCCACCTTGCTCCTCTCCCCACACTTCCTACGCCAGTGTAAACTATTTTTGATCTATGCGGGACCTAGTTCAGTCGGTAGATCCCTTGCCTGAGATGCTTTGGTCACAGGATCGAACCCCCTCAGTGGACCCATTCTCTGATTGCCCACTAAAACGCTTGCCTGGATCCGCCCATGAATTGTGAGGCATTGTTTATTACGATGAAAAAAACCCCACCGAGTTCACCCATGGCGATCGATCCAACCACCCATTGCACCTCATACGAATACTTATAGGTAGCCGTACACCAAATAGTATCTGAGTGGGTCAAAGTTCGAGGTGTATGCACCGAACTTTTCATCCCACAGTTGAGGCTACCAGTCCTGTCATTGTTATAAACGTGAGAGTGTTTGTTGTGATAAATTGTTTTTTTCATCTGGCCAGTAAATTCATGTCATTTAATTTGATCTAGTATTTGATTGAATTAGCCAGCCTTAAAGTGATTTGAATCAATACAATTTTTTTTTTTAATCAAGCAATATTTACATATATAAGTGAGCTGTCTAACAAATAATTGGTGACCCGGAGGGTCATGTTGAGCACATTTTATAAAAAATCAATTTACACCATCAATCTTTAATGACGTCACACGCATGCAATTTGTATGGCGTTGTCGTGACATTAGTGGCCCAGACTCTATTTGAGTCTTGGGCCTAGACTCTAAAAGTTTTATAAGCAACAGACCAGATTCCTTGTGGAAATAATTATTATTATTATAAAGTGAACACTTTCTAAAAAGATACCAAATCTGAGAGTTAGTACTGAGCAATTGGAAAACACTACGTAATTATCACAGAGGGGCATCGTATTTAGCCTAACAGCGGCCTACGCATTTGGTGGCAAACCTTTTACATCACGCCGGGTCCACTTTTCGAAAACACTGGATTTTGCCCCCAGGTATAGTGTCAATGTATCACCTATAGCATGACAATTTTTGTGCGGAACTAGGGTAGTCATAGACTCTTCCCGTTATGTCTGAAATAAGCAGCTTAACCCCCCATTTTTTCCGATTTATTAAAAATAACAGTGAGGAGTGGTAGTTTCTGTATCTATGGCTCTAGTGGTGTCGTTAAACAAAATAAACTTTATATCCATGGCGTATATTAAAGGCTGGTTTATACTTCAGTACGATCTGACATCGTATCGAACGCATAGGTCATAAGGAGATCGGAATGTCATCGTACTGAACGCATGTGTTGGCTACGTCATCAGTGATAAAAATTATACGCACGGGATGCAATCGCATGCATATCGGACCATTTAACTTTGAGTTATTTCATGCGATAAATGAATACGATGGCGGGCCAAAAGCGACAAAGAAAAACAGGTCTTTTTAATGCTGCAGATGATGAGGAACTTATAGAAGAATTTAGAAAGTATCCTAATCTGTATGATACGTCTATGCGGGAATACTGAGACACAGAAAGAGCCGATAATTGTTGGGAGAAAATAGAGCAGGCGACTGGAAAAGCCGCTAATAATTTGAAATCAAGATGGAGAAATCTGAGGGACGTCTTCGCCAGAGAGAAGAAGAAAATGTCGGGAAGAAGTGGTGATCCAGGAGTCCAAAAGACTACTTGGAAGTATTTCCAATCAATGTCATTTCTATCGCCCTTTATCAAACATCGTGACATCGAAAGTAACGTGCCGAGGTATATTACCACTGGACTATTCTTTGTCCGCATACATATATATGTACATACGTACATACATATATACATACATACATACATAAATATATATATATATATACATACATACATACATACATATATACATACATAAATACATGCATACATACATACATACATACATACATACATACAGAGATGTTTTATTTAACGACGCACTCAACACATTTTTATTTACGGTTATATGGCGTCAGGCATATGGTTAAGGACCATTATGATAATGAGAAAGGAAACCCGCTGCCGCCACATAGGCTACTCTTTCCGATTAGCAGCAAGGGACCTTTTATATGCACCATCCCACAGACAGGATAGCACATACCACTGCCTTTCTTTCACCAGTTGTGGAGCACCGTGGTCTTTCCTAACCGGTAACTGTCTGTTACACTCTGCTGTGAACTGTCACTTGCAAGTATTCGAAGGGTCAACGAAAGTCGTTCCGCTGCCGATACTGGAACGTTGTAAGTCTTGGCATGTGTAATAAGCGGTGCTACTCTATTCAGCAAATCATCAAATCTATCTATCGCCATACGAAAGTATCTGAAGTGTACTTGGTTATCTTGTAAAATACGCATGTCCCGGACTAGAGAATGGAACTCCCCATTGTATTGTCTAGTTCTGTTAAGTGGACGAATATACCACTCCCTCCTCTGCTCGCCACTTTTCTTGCGCTTTCGCCTCCGAAGAAAATGTATGAGCAAGACGTCATCCATCTTGAAAGTACCAAACGCAAATAGGCGATCGCACGCACTTGAAAAGTATAAATGCCTCTCCGATATTTATCGTAAGGCTATTCGCAAACCAAACGGTTCAGCGGAAGTATGAACTAGTCCTTTGAATCCGATATATACTCTTCAAAAAAAGAAACGCAAAAGGGTACAAATGGGTTATAACTCCGATTTTATGTTTCCTACCGGTTCATGCTTTGTGAATATAAGGTCATTGCATGTCCCAAACACATTCCCACGGTTACATTCGATAAAACGCAGCTACTGTACAATAAAGTTCCAAAATGTGAATATTCGCAAAAACGCAGCCACGTGCAAACCATGTCACCACTGCACGTGCGTTGTCTGCACGTGCAACATGAACACCGACAGTATAAAAGTGCAGGGTGTTCGCTTGCCTGGCCTCTGTATCTGGCCGACAGTTGACAATCCAGGACATGCCACGTCTCAGTGAACCGCAGAGAAACGATGCCATCGGCCGACTAGACGCAGGCGAATCCAGAACAGCCGTTGCCAGGGCATTCCATGTGTCCCCAAGCACCATCTCCAGACTGTGGGACCGTTACCAGCAACATGGATCAACACGTGACCTCCCTAGATCCGGTCGACCACGGGTCACTACCCCCGGGCAGGACCGCTACATCCGGGTACGCCACCTTCGGGAACGATTGACTACTGCCACCTCCACAGCCGCAGCAATACCAGGTTTGCGCAGGATATCCGACCAGACCGTACGGAACCGCCTACGTGAGGTAGGAATTCGTGCCAGACGTCCAGTTCGAGGTGTCATCTTAACACCACAACACCGTCGACTCCGACTGCAGTGGTGCCAGATTCATCGACAATGGCCTCAACTGCGATGGAGACAGGTGTGGTTCAGTGACGAGTCCCGATTTCTGCTCCGACGTCATGATGGAAGATGTCGCGTGTATAGGCGTCGTGGTGAACGTTATGCGGCAAACTGCGTGCAGGAAGTGGACAGATTCGGCGGGGGTAGTGTCATGGTGTGGGCAGCCATCTCACACACTGGCAGAACTGACCTGGTCCACGTGCAGGGCAACCTGAAGGCACAGGGCTACATTGACCAGATCCTCCGGCCACACATCGTTCCAGTTATGGCCAACGCCAACGCAGTGTTCCAACATGACAACGCCAGGCCTCACACAGCACGTCTCACAACGGCTTTCCTACAGAACAACAACATTAATGTCCTTCCTTGGCCATCGACATCACCGGATTTGAACCCAATTGAGCATCTATGAGACGAGTTGGACCGACGCCTCCGACAGCGACAACCACAGCCCCAGACCCTGCCCGAGCTGGCAGCAGCCTTGCAGGCCGAGTGGGCCACCATCCCCCGGGACGTCATCCGTACTCTGGTTGCTTCAATGGGCAGGCGGTGCCAGGCAGTTGTCAACACACGCGGAGGCCACACCCGGTATTGACTCCAGATGACCTTGACCTTGGTGGTGTGTCCTATCACTTACTCACAATGGACTAGAGTGAATTGTGAACAATCCTGCAACATTTGGTAATTATCGGACTCGCCATTCAATAATTAAATTAATTCTCCAAATGTTACGACAATGTGGTTTTGCGTTTCTTCTTTTGAAGAGTATATATCGGATGAAATTCATACGATCACAGATCGTTCTGAAGTATAAACCAGCCTTAAATCGAATTGGAAACGCTGCGTGTAGCAGTTTCAGCTACATGTTACTATTGTAGTCTATGGCATTTGATTTGGTGGTAGACACCCTAAAACTTACTACAGTTTTTTTTTTAACTATCCCCACTATGCCATAGAACACCTGTGCTAAGTTTTATTCTTTCCTGAAAAAAGGTGAACGATTCGATTGTTTGCCCCAATCGTTACGGTCCGCCACTAATAGTAATAGTGTGATGTATTTACCTGTCGTGTTGTCCGGCATTGATTTGTGTTTCTTATCTTCTTGACACTTGCTACTGACAGCAAGCATCGGGGGAAAGCAACTAAAAAAAAGCTGTTATTCAAATATAAAGTGTCCATCCGTTTTTGTTCTTTATGTATTTCTTGTGAAGGACTTTGAAGGACATCTATTAGTGGAACTAGCTGCAAAGACGCTTATCGTTAGTATTGAGGTGTGTACATTTTCTTTTCTGTGTTGTTACAATGGCGGAATATAGATTTTCTGAGAATCAGCGAGTTCTATAATTATAAAGCTGTGTTTTCGGGGTATGTATATAAATGTATATCTCGTGGACATTTAGTCTAAATAAAATCAAAATAATAATTACAAACAGTATAGCAAAGAGACGGAGTGGAAATATGTGTCATGATATAACGGTTACTGACCTCTGGTCTTTGTGTTGACCTGTGACCAGTAAGAGGTCATGTGTATGCGATTAAAGAATTGAGGCGGATAGGTGGCACACGCTAGTAGAGAGAGTAACAATTTAAGAAAAAACATGAATTAACAAAACAGAACAAAAATCCACCCAGTAAATAAATACTCCATCCACCCCAAAACAGGTTAGACGATTCTACTCCTTAAAGGGACATTCCTGAGTTTGCTGCATTGTAAGATGTTTCCGACTAATAAAATATTTCTACGATTAAACTTACATATTAAATATATTTTCTGGTTTAGAATATCAGTGTCTGTATACTGTAAACCGTGAAAAAAATGCGTGCGTATAAATTTCGCGTCGTTCGCGTCCAACCTTATGTCGCGAAATTAATACGCACGCACTATTTTCCAGTTTGAAGTGTACTTAAAGTAATTTGTTTTGTTTTGAAATATTTTATTGAGAATAAATTCACAAAAAGATTCACTCAACAGGCACAGCCTATACACGAGCTCTCCTTGATGGCGACTAATCGTTAATTGTTTTATGTAACTTCAGTCGATGGCGACTAATCGTTTATTGTTTTATCTACCAAAGGGTGTTAACAGTTAACAACTGAAGCTGTGAGTTGTGATTCTAATACAGGTGAGGTGTTTCTGGTCGTCTTAATATAGAAGCCCAAATTGGATTTTGTCTTCAAATAAACGAATTTTTTTTATTTTAGGAACTAAAATGAAATTTAACCTAGTACAAATATTAGAACGATCACAAACACGTTTAATATATAGCCACTAATATTTTATGCAGAAAAATATATTTGATATGTAATTATAATCGTTAAAAAGTCTATGTTAGTCGATAACATCTTAAAACGTGTAGCAAACTCAGGAATGTTCCTTTAAAACATTCAGTATTTGCCCTGAAAAATGTTCTATTTTGTAAACATAATGATTCTCCAGTTCTCCAATCTGATTCGCCTCCGGTTTATTTTAAACATATTGTCCCAAGTTTGATACCACTGTTAGATGTTTCGGACTAATAAACTATTTTAACAAGTACAATTATAGTACTAAATATAGTTTCTTGTTTAGATTATCAATGGCTTTTAGACCGGTCGTCCTACTGTTTGTAAGTAGCCCAAAATCAGGCCTGTAGGAACCGTGTGTGTGTGTGTGTGTGTGTGTGTGTGTGTGTGTGGGGGGGGGTGATGGCTGGACCCTCACTTGAGGACGAAAATATACGGGTTTTTTTTTTGTTCTACACTATATAAATAAAGATAAAAAAATATTGCTTGAACCCCATTTTAGAGGCTGTGCACCCGCCACCCGCACCCCACCCCACCCCCACTACAGAGTGCCCTCTAACCCCAGATATCATTCCTAAGGATCTGTAAATTAGTCTCCAATTAATTTTGTACGTACGAAAAAAAAAAAAAATAAAAAAATAAAAAGAAGTTTGAACTACGATAGTACAGACATTAGGACAATCAGAAACACATTTAATATACAGCCACAGAGCTGTATGCACAAAAATGTAGTCATAAAATTATTATATTAAAACGTGTCTGTTAGTGGGCTGCATACTCACAATGGCCACAAACAGTCCTTTTAAATATAAATGAAGTTTAGGCGTTCGCTACTTTAATTAAGTAATGTATGCAAATTTATTCACATGCACATAATACCAATATTTTTATTAATTAAACATTTGGTCATGTAGAGAATAAAAAAAAAAAAAAAAAAAATCCTGTGAGATCGGTTTATCAAAATTGGAATTCATAACCAAATAATGAGCTGTTATGAATATGATTACGTTGTTTCATGTAATAAAATAAGCTGTAAACAACAGTCATGACCAAACATATCAAACTGACAAGTTCAAAACATGTATCATGCAGCCATGCTTCCTGTGACCTGATAACCCCTACATGATATTTCGAAGTGTTATTATGTCACTGCCTGATAACTTCTCCGTTGCTAGCATGATAACCTTGGCGTTGCTATGTGGTATTGTCATCATGTCACTAAGCCGTGTCCTCATGTTTCAAACATACTTTTACCACGGGCGTAGGAAGGTGTCAAAAAGTGGAGGGGGGGGGGGGAAGCACACACACATACACACACACACACACACACACAGATATATATATATATATATATATATATATATATATATATATATATATATATATATATATATATATATATACACACACACATCCTCGAGTAACTGTGAACCGGCCTATTAACGGGAGATGATTTCTGCACACGCGCATTTGATGAAATAGTATTTTACCTTGTTCACTTTATTGTCAAAATTAACCAGCAAATGTTAATAGCCATGCCATTTTGGGTTGTGAAGAGATTAAATGCATGTCGTAGTTTAATGTTGACACTTTTTAGCTACTTCCATAAACTGGGCTATTGTTTTTCAAGAGCAACGCGTGTCACGTGACGTCACCTAAACTCTTGGGCTATGAATCTGCGAAGCAGACAGACTTTGATAATGATAGCGGTGTAAAACGTTTTTTATTTAGGTTTGTTTAATATTACTCGCCATTTAATATAGTGCACACACGGACCAGGGCAAAATTGTGGTCGTGTATTCATTTCCCTATGCAATTTTTTTTTTACATTGGAACAGCGTCTGACGTCACAGTCACTAGCAGCCAGCGATGTAGATCTTCACGTCACATATAAAGTTGAGTTTATTTTCACAGTAAAAGGTACAAAAATTGCAATATTGTGACACAACAGACTTTGAAATATAATCAAAATATTTTATTTAAAATTTGGAAACGCACAATCTAATTAAAATTAGCTCCACTATTACATGTGGATCTAAAGACAGCCAGTTGGAGCTCATGTCCACCAATCAAAACCTTACTTGCAGAATCCTGCCAGTGATTTAAAACTAACAACACTGCGTAGTCCCCAATGTCCAGGTAACATTTCGTCTGTAAATAATAATTTAAATATTGACCAATCACACTTCGCTTTTTATAACGTTATTTGGGAGCATACAAATTCTAAAAATATCGGGCGAGTCTATTTTAGTGGCCGCAGTACAGCGAACCATACCAATACGTACGGGGTGGGTTATCAGTCTTCAATTTTACATTAAAAATTATTTATTTATTTATATAAAAAAACCCAACTAAATCAGTCTTCAGTTTTACATTACAAATTGTTTATTTTATAAAATAAAACATGTTTTAAGGCATTAGTAATTCACACGAAACATGTCGTATACCCTCAGGATAATTCGGAATGTTTTCAAATTATTTTTAAATCACTGGCAGGATTCTGCAAGTAAGGTTTTGATTGGTGGACATGAGCTCCAACTGGCTGTCTTTAGATCCACATGTAATAGTGGAGCTAATTTTAATTAGATTGGGAAACGCATAACATTTTGGCTGGTTATGTCATTCCCAAAATGCTTCAGGCACCTGCTATCATCCAACTTCCGGTAGTAGTTTTTACACGATAATACCAATAATGTCTATACCACTTTTCAGGCCCGGTGGAGCAGAGGACGGTGTGTGGGGGGGGGGGGGGGGGGGGGCTATAACCCGTCTAATAAGCATTTCAGGATATCTATAGGGGTTTTTTAATTTTATGGGGGAGCATACCTCCGAAACCCAATGAAACTGCTTTGCGCCATCAATCTCAGTCACCTCACCCCCCCCCCCCCCGACACCTCCCCCGCCCGGCCTCCCCCGCCACCTCCCCCCCCCCCCCCGATGTAGACTTGCTTCCGCGCGCTTGCTTCTGACTGAAACATATATTTACAAAAAGATAACTTGAAAGAGGTTGCATGATAAAACAAATATGAGGTTACGACGTTTTGATATCGTGGTTATTTGGCTTGGTTCGATGAAGCTCGTCTGTTACACCGTTATCTAAACCTCGCCTGTTACACCATTATCTAAACATCGCCTGTTACACCGTTATCTAAACCTCGCCTGTTACACCGTTACCTAAACTTCGCCAAATAACCACGATATCAAAACATAGTAGCCTTATATTCTATTATCAGACTGGTTTTAGGCATGGCGGAACGGGGGCGGGGGGGGGGGGGGGGGGGGGGGCTATAGGCCTAATTCTGAATCAAAAATATTATTGGTAGTAAATCGTAAGACAGAGATGAATTTTACTCGTAGAATGCAGGAAATTGCATTTCAGGATATTTAGTTTTCAGAATTTACAGGGAACAGCCTAAAAACTTTGCTTTGCGCCCTCGATCTGTGCCCCCCCCCCCCCCCCCCCCCAATGTATAGTTGCTTCCACCGTACCAGGTTTTAACATGGTACATACCTTTGACTGTTTACAATATTCAGGGTGGCTGTGGAGAGGCTTTCGTCTGGGTTGTGCGGTATGTTTGTTTATTATTATTATTATTATTATTATTATAAACATCGCCTGTTACACAGTTATCTAAACCTCGCCTGTTACGCCGTTACCTAAACCTCGCCTGTTACGCCGTTACCTAAAACTCGCCTGGGCTGGGGGCTATAATTCTGAATAAAAAATATTATCGGTAGTAAATCGTAAGACAAAGATGAATTTTACTCGTAGAATGCAGGAAATTGCATTAAAGGACATTTATTTTTGAAAATTTACAGGGAAGCATACCCTCTAACAGCCTAGAAACTTTGCTTTCGCTCTCGATCTGTACCCCCCCCCCCCTCCCCCCAATGTATGCTTCCGCCGTGCCAGGTTTTAACATGGTACATACCTTTGACTATTAAAATATTCAGGGTGTCTGTGGAGAGGGTTTCTTCTGGGTAGTGCGGTATGTTTGTTTATTATTATTATTTATTTTATTTTATTTTTTTATTATTATTTTTTGTTTCTTTGTTTCTTTGTTTTTCTTTTCTTTTTCTTTTTTCTGATTCTTTTCTTATTTTTTGTGTTATCTGTTGAAACCCTAAGCTTCCACTTAGGAAGTAGTTCAATAAATTATGCTAGTCAAAATAAACCAAACCGCATGGTTCTTTACAATAAAATGTATTAACTAAATCGAAAATAAGATGTGTGTAAAATTAATTGCTTTCGAATATCTTCATTGGCATGTTTAATTTGCTACAATGACGTGATAATTTTGTTCAGTTCAATAATGGGAAGTCCCACTATAGAAATAGGTCAGGTCCCAACAAGATAATATAAAGGAAAACAACACACACGCACGCACACACATAACACACACAACACACACACAGACATACATACACATACACATACAGACACACTCACACTCACACTCACATACACATACAGACACACACAGACACGCACACACATACACACACACTCACATACACATACAGACACACACAGACACACATACATACATACACATAGACACGCACAGACACACACACATACATACACTCATACACTCGCATACACACACGCACATACACACAACCCGTAAAATTTTCTCTTTTCTTTACAGACAATTCACCATGGATGGTCTTCCAATGCTACTTCTCAGGCCCTTTAAAATCGTTGTCAGCATATGCAGAGGCGTCGTTGGAATTGCTGGTCGAGTTATTATGTTACAGCTGGCACTGATTATTCCACAGTTCAAGACCTTTTTCTTGAAGACTGCCACAAACTTACTGGGGGAAAGCAACGTGACTCCGGAGAACCTACTGAAATCAATGTACTCCCGCAGTACAATCAAGACGTGGTGGGTCGCCTGCAAGAACGACGCATTCAAGACTGCCTGGTGTGGTTACCCTGCACCCAATGTTCCAGTCTGGACACACGATGGCGCCACGAGGCTCAACCTACTTGATGCCATGAAACCAGGACGCCCTCTGGTGATCAACTTTGGTAGCTGTACCTGACCCCCGTTCATGGACAAAATGAAGTGGATGAACTCGGTTGCCGAGCGCTACAAGGATGAAGTAGATTTTCTTCTGGTCTATATTCTTGAAGCGCACCCAACTGATGGGTGGTCCATAGCAGGTAACTACAGTATACAGTCTCACTCTTCAATAGAAGATCGTGCCCAGGCTGCTAGGACGCTGACAGACCACGGGATCCCGTATCCTATAGTTCTAGATAACATGGACAATTCAGCAAATATCGCTTATGCTGGCTTTCCAGAAAGACTCTATGTAATTCTGGATGGTATGATTGTTTACCAAGGTAACCATGGTCCTCGAAACTACAAACCTACCGAACTGGATGCATTCCTGGAGCAGCTGCTTTCAAAGACTTCATAAGTAAAACAAATATATATATATATTATTTTATTATTTTTAGAAAATTAAATACGATAAGCGTAGCCAGTATTTTATATAGGGGACACGGATACAAGGCCTAACCATACACGGTGGAAGGCAACAAAGTTGTGATGGTGGGGATGACCCTTCCTGGTTATGCTAGTGGGTGTCGAAGGAGAGGGGGACAGCATCCTTTTCATGACAAGGGAATGATCTTTTCTTTTTCAGAGTAAAGACTGGATGTTTTTAGGGCAGATATAGAGATTATTGTACGAGCTTGTGTGTCGTACTGATTTTACGAAACGAGTGTCAGGATTTTTGTATTGCCTGAGCGAGAGCGAGGGTAATACGCGAATCCTGACACGAGTTTCGTAAAAATCATTGCGATTCACATGCGAGTGTACTAATTTCTTTATTATCCACATTATCCAAAATATTATCTTTATGAATAACAAGCTAGGATCATGTCAAAATGTTTCAAACGTAACTAAAACGAGACGACATTTTTGAGAAGCGTTTACATTTGGGAAGCCCATTAAGTCACTTCACAAAATTACGTCATTCGTTGTGCACGTGAAATCATTATGATACACGTGGGTCATACTAGTTATATTTCTCTGAATATCTTGAACTATGTAGGCTACGTTGTGTTCATTGACGAGGCGTGTTCTTGCTCCAGATATGTTAACTACTTGCTACTATGTGTGTGTTTCATTCAGATTGTTTACGTTTGTATTATATATTTCCACTTACCCATGTTAACCAGTGTAAGGATACGAATACTCTGTGTTTGTTGAGTCTCCACATCCCGTGTATGAAGAGTTGTCCGTAAAGACACTGAACAAGTCGGAGCTACTGGATCGGGAGTTTCTAAACAAACACAGGACAGTTGTTGTTCTTATCCTCAGTTGATGTTTAATAAACTTATATAGTTATCACAGTGTGCTTTTTTCTTTCTTTTTTAATTAAAGTCCCTGGTAGTTACGAACAACAACAAAAAAGATTGTTTAATCTGTGTATAACAGTATACAGGTTAACCAGTAGCTATTATAGGTAACAAAGGTTATAAATCCACAGAAGGAACATTTGCCCACAATCACTGGCGTAATCAGGATTTTATATTACGGAGGGGGTGGGGGTGGGGGTGGGGGGTGCAACCCACACTATGTATGTACATGTATGTATGTATTGATGTATGAATATCTATATATTGTATGTATGTCGAGGTTGACTGTTACATACATAGATATTAACGCACTGGCGCAGGGGATAATTAAATAATGTCTGGCCTCACAAATTGTCCCATGCCGTTGCTGGGACTCGAACCTATGGCACCGAATCGCCCGTAACTTTGCAGATTTACCACGATACCTTTTGAGCTATTGGGGTATGTATGTATGCATGTATGTATGATTTCATAAAACTGAATACAGTTAAAAAAAACCCCAATAAAACTGGTGCCCACAACCCAGACCAGTCGAAGAAAAACTGGCGTGAAAGAGACGACTTGCTGCTGACCTCAATCTGAATTTCAAGGCACATTAAGAAAATAAATGAAGGAGAAGAAGACTTACAAGTTTATTTTGTTTAACGACACCACTAGAGCACGTTGATTTATGAATTCTTGCCTATTGGAAGTCAAACATTTGTTAATTCAGACATATAGCCTTTTGAGAGGAATCCCGTGTTTTCCATTAGTGCATCATCCTACAGATAGGTGGGAGGACGTAGCC